>NC_041223.1:17100980-17101733 GCF_002837175.3 Physeter macrocephalus | reverse complement strand
GTGCCAGTAACCTTTTGTCTTTATTTGTGGAAGTTTTTTATTATAGTCTGAAGTCAGGGAGTCTGATCCTCCAGCTCCGTTTTTTTCCCTCAAGTCTGCTTTGGCTATTCGGGGTCTTTCGTGTCTCCATACAAATTTTGAGATGATTTGTTCTAGTTCCATAATAAATGCCATTGGTAATTTGATAGGGATTGCATTGAATCTGTAGATTGCTTTGGGTAGTATAGCATCGGTGTCTTATAATTTTCCAAGTATAGGTGTTCTGCCTTCTGAGATAGGTTTATTCCTACATATTTTATTCTTTTTGATGCAATGGTAAATGGGATTGTTTTCTTAATTTCTCTTTCAGATTTTTCATCATTAGTGTATAGGAATGCAAGAGATTTCTGTGCATTAGTTTTGTATCCTGCAACTTTACCAAATTCATTTATTAGCTCTCGTAGTTTTTTGGTGGCATTTTAAGGATTCTCTATGTAGAGTATCATGTCATCTGCAAACAGTGACAGTTTTACTTCTTTCCAATTTGTATTCCTTTTATTTCTTTTTCTTCTCTGATAGCCGTGGCTAGGACTTCCAGAACTATGTTGAATAATAGTGGTGAGAGTGGACATCCTTGTGTCGTTTCTGATCTTAGAGGAAATGCTTTCAGTTTTTCACCATTGAGAATGATGTTTGCTGTGGGTTTGTCATATATGGCCTTTATTATGTTGAGGTAGGTTCCCTCTGTGCCCACTTTCTGGAGAGTTTTTATCA
>NC_041223.1:17094983-17099661 GCF_002837175.3 Physeter macrocephalus | reverse complement strand
TGTCCCTAGGTCTGAAGTGGGTCTCTTGTAGACAGCATATGTATGGATCTTGTTTTTGTATCCATTCAGCAAGCCTGTGTCTTTTGGTTGGGGCATTTAATCCATTCACGTTTAAGATAATTATCGATATGTATGTTCCTATGACCGTTTTCTTAATTGTTTTGGGTTTGTTTTTGTAGATCCTTTTCTTCTCTTGTGTTTCCCACTTAGAGAAGTTCCTTTAGCATTTGTTGTAGAGCTGTTTTGGTGCTGCTGAATTCTCTTAGCCTTTGCTTGTCTGTAAAGCTTGTGATTTCTCTATCAAATCTGAATGAGGTCCTTGTCAGGTAGAGTAATCTTGGTTGTAGTTTCTTCTTTTTCATCACTTTAAGTATATCATGCCACTCCCTTCTGGCTTGTAGAGTTTCTGCTGATAAATCAGCTGTTAACCTTATGGGGGTTCCCTTATATGTTATTTTTCATTTTTCCTTTGCTGCTTTCAGTTGTTTATTTGAGATGTTTCTTGTTTCTTGAGGTAGGCTTGTATAGCTATACATTTCCCTCTTAGAGCTGCTTTTTGCTGCATCCCAGAGGTTTCATTACTATGTGTCTCAGCGTGTTTCTCCTTGGGTTTATCCTGTATGGGACTAGCCGCGCTTCCCGGCCTTGGGTGGCTATTTCCTTCCCCATGTTTGGGAAGTTTTCAACTATAATCTCTTCAATTATTTTCTCTCGTCCTTTCTCTCTCTCTTCTTCTTCTGGGATCCCTACAATGCGAATGTTGTTGCGTTTAATGTTGTCCCAGAGGTCTGTTAGGCTGTCTTCATTTCTTTTCATTCTTTTTTCTTTATTCTGTTCCACAGCAGTGAATTCCACCATTCTGTCTTCCAGGTCACCTTTCCGTTCTCTTGCCTCAGTTATCCTGCTATTGAGTCCTTCTAGTGTAGTTTTCATTTCAGTTATTGTATTGTTCATCTTTGTTTGTCTGTTCTTTAATTCTTCTAGGTCTTTGTTAAACATTTCTTGCATCTTCTCGATCTTTGCCTCCATTCATTTTCTGAGGTCCTGGATCATCTTCACTATCATTATTCTGAATTGTTTTTCTGGAAGGTTGCCTATCTCCACTGCATTTAGTTTTTTTTCTGGGGTTTTATCTTGTTCCTTCATCGGGTAGAAAGCCCTCTACCTTTTCATCTTGTCTATCTTTCTGTGAATGTGGTTTTTGTTCCACAGGCTGCAGGATTGTAGTTCTTCTTGCTTCTTCTGTCTGCCCTCTGGTGGATGAGGCTTGTGTAAGTTTCCTGATGGGAGGGACTGGTGGTGGGTAGAGATGACTGTTGCTCTGGTGAGCAGAGCTCAGTATAACTCTAATTCACTTGACTGTTGTTGGGTGGGCCTGGGTTCCCTCCCTGTTGGTTGTTTTGCCTGAGGCAACCCAATGCTGGATCCTACCTGAGCTCTTTGGTGGGGCTAATGACAGACTCTGGGAGGGCTCACTCCAAGGAGTACTTCCCAGACCTTCTGCTCCCAGTGTCCTTGTCCTCACCGTGAGCCATTGCCACCCCCCACCTCTGCAGGAGACCCTCCAACACTAGCAGTTAAGTCTGGTTCAGTCTCCCCTGGGGTCACTCCTCCTTCCCCTGGGTCCCGATGCGCACACTGCTTTGTGTGTGCCCTCCAAGAGTGGAGTCTCTGTTTCCCCCCCAGTCCTGTCAAAGTCCTGCAATCAATTCCCACTAGGCTTCAAAGTGTGATTCTCTAGGAATTCCTACTCGCATTGCTGGACGCCCATGTTGGGAAGCGTGACGTGGGGCTCAGAACCTTCACTCCAGTGGGTGGACTTCTGTGGTATAAGTGTTCTTCAGTCTGTGAGTCACCCACCCGGAGGTTATGGGATTTGATTTTACTGTGATTGTGCCCCTCCTACCATCTCATTGTGACTTCTCCTTTGTCTTTGTATGTGGGGTGTCTTCTTTGGTGAGTTCCCATGTATCCCTGTCGATGATTGTCCAGCAGCTAGTTGTGAGTCTGGTGTTCTCACAAGAGGGAATGAAAGCACGTCCTTCTACTCCACCATCTTGGTTCCTCTCCTCCCCAGTACATCTTAATATTAGCCTCCTCTCAATAATTTAGACGTTGGTTTGCCAGTCTGCCAATTGTCTCGTTCTGTTGCTAGTCTGTTTCACTCTTGATTTCCCTCCTTTCTAAACACATGGCTGTAGAAGGAGAATAGAATCATAAGAACTAAAACTTGAATTCATTAATTTCAAGAGTTGTTTGGTACTCTAATTCAAAGAGCTGAATTTAAAAAGTTAATAGAGGCTTCCCTGGTGGCGCAGTGGTTGAGAGTCCGCCTGCCGATGCAGGGGACGTGGGTTCGTGCCCCGGTGCGGGAAGATCCCACATGCCGCGGAGCGGCTGGGCCCGTGAGCCGTGGCCGCTGAGCCTGCGCGTCCGGAGCCTGTGCTCCGCAACGGGAGAGGCCACAACAGTGAGAGGCCCGCGTACAGCAAAAAAAAAAAAATAAAAAAAATAAAAAGTTAATAGATTTGGGACTGATTTATTTATTTATTTATTGTTGGGTCTTCATTGCTGCACGCGGACTTTCTCTAGTTGCGGCGAGCCGGGGCTACCCTTAGTTGCGGTGCGCGGGCTTCACATTGTGGTGGCTTCTCTTGTTGCGGAGCACAGGCTCTAGGTGCGCGGGCTTCAGTAGTTGTGGCACGTAGGCTCAGTAGTTGTGGCTCACGGGCTCTAGAGCGCAGGCTCAGTAGTTTTGGTGCACGGGCTTAGTTGCCCCGCAGCATGTGGGATCCTCCTGGACTAGGGTTCGAACCCATGTCCCCTGCATTGGCAGGCAGATTCTTAACCACTGCACCACCAGGGAAGTCCCTGCGACTGTTTCCTATGCACTTCAATTATTTGTACCATTTCTGGTGAATTTTCTTTTTGCATGATAGATGTCTACCTTCCCGTACCAAGTGTTAAGACATGAAATATATCATTCACTTTATTTTTTCAAAAATCAGATTAAATCTAACTCTGAGAGGAAAGTTAATAGTAATCATTATTGGGGCTCGATTCTCTGTGTCTCATCTTCTCTTCCTGCTAGCCAGGATCTTTTGAGGGCTTCTGAGATCTTACAGCAAAGCAGAACATTTGGGAAACTCCACTGCTCTGTGGCCTGTAAGTGCTTGATATTACAGTTGTCTATGACTTTATAGGCCTTGGAAATTGCTCCAGTTTTAGTGCCACCCTTGGGAAGGGTACTCAGTGCCTAGGGACTGCTCACTCATGGTACTCTGAGGTTCTGTTCCCTTCCTCAGTCACTAAGAGTTAAAATTTAACTACTCTTCCCTACTTGTATTAATCATCCTCTCTTGTCCCTTATCTTCTCCCTCACTCCCAAAGTGGATACCTATCTCACTTTCCTCTGTCAGAATCTCTTAATTTTTTTTTTTTTTAATTTACAAAAACAAAAGCCAGAAAGAGAGGTTGTCTTCAGGCAACTTTCACTTGACTTTGAAACATAAACTTCTCTGAGAAGGAAAATCCCAAAGTTCATCTCACTTCTTGGAAAAGGATTAAAAAATAATAATAAACAGGAAGAGCCAAATATATCTCAATAATAATCATTTAAGATATGGTTTATAATTAGATAAAATGTAAGAAACGTAACAGTGCAATATAAATGTAATGAGTAAGATAATGAATGAAGGATATAAAATGGAGGTGGAAAAAAGTTGTTGGCAATCATTAAAAAACTAAGTTGTTTTGGTTTAACCTGACCTTGCTGACAAAGATTGCCTATGTTAACACGACTGCTGGATTTTTCCCCCCCGTTCAAAGGAGACTCTCCAGCCTTGATATTTAACTTTTGACTTCGAAACTCAATTCCAGCAACATTCAGTGTTCCTCCAAGAGTGGGCATGAGACCAGATGTCCTGTCAGAATCACCAAGTGCAGATTCCTGGACCCTCTCTAAGACCGCTGCTCCTGCAATATTGATGACTTTTCAATATTGATGACTCTTCAATACTGATGACTTTTCAGTGTTGTGGTTGGAGCAGTCCACACGCTCTGGAGCAACACATGAACCAGTCAACGCCAAATACTCTTTCAGTCACTGGCCAGTTAAAAATTTCCACCCCAGGACTTCCATCCTCTTCTCAGGCCTAACACAGGCTCCTCTTTCTGGTTCTCCTAGTTTCGAGGGACTTGCTTGTGTCCCTCTCTGGGCAGAAGCAGCGAGGGCCAGGTGAGTCACCTACCTGATTGGCTCCTGACTGGCCCCAGGTTGGCTTTCAGCGGCTCTGGTTTTGGCCACAAGCATCACTCTGTCATATTCATCTCATGAGTAAGTCTTTGCATCCTGGAGCACAGCCAAAACAAATTACTCGTAGAATTCTTATCTTTAAATATTTAGACGAGCTTTTTGAACTCACCTTGGGCTCTGTGCTAGGTGACGCTCTTCTCTAGCACCTCACACGGAGTTACCACAACTTTTTTTTTTTTTTTTTTTTGTGGTATGCGGGCCTTCCTCTGTTGTGGCCTCTCCCGTTGCGGAGCACAGGCTCCGGACGCGCAGGCTCAGTGGCCGTGGCTCACGGGCCCAGCCGCTCCGCGGCATGTGGGATCCTCCCAGACCGGGGCGCGAACCCCGTTCCCCTGCATCGGCAGGCGGACGCGCAACCACTGC
>NC_041223.1:17086217-17089827 GCF_002837175.3 Physeter macrocephalus | reverse complement strand
TAATTCTTCTATGTGTTTGTTCTTTAATTCTTCTAGGTCTTTGTTAAACATTTCTTGCATCTTCTCGATCTTTGCCTCCATTCATTTTCTGAGGTCCTGGATCATCTTCACTATCATTATTCTGAATTGTTTTTCTGGAAGGTTGCCTATCTCCACTGCATTTAGTTTTTTTTCTGGGGTTTTATCTTGTTCCTTCATCGGGTAGAAAGCCCTCTACCTTTTCATCTTGTCTATCTTTCTGTGAATGTGGTTTTTGTTCCACAGGCTGCAGGATTGTAGTTCTTCTTGCTTCTTCTGTCTGCCCTCTGGTGGATGAGGCTTGTGTAAGTTTCCTGATGGGAGGGACTGGTGGTGGGTAGAGATGACTGTTGCTCTGGTGAGCAGAGCTCAGTATAACTCTAATTCACTTGACTGTTGTTGGGTGGGCCTGGGTTCCCTCCCTGTTGGTTGTTTTGCCTGAGGCAACCCAATGCTGGATCCTACCTGAGCTCTTTGGTGGGGCTAATGACAGACTCTGGGAGGGCTCACTCCAAGGAGTACTTCCCAGACCTTCTGCTCCCAGTGTCCTTGTCCTCACCGTGAGCCATTGCCACCCCCCACCTCTGCAGGAGACCCTCCAACACTAGCAGTTAAGTCTGGTTCAGTCTCCCCTGGGGTCACTCCTCCTTCCCCTGGGTCCCGATGCGCACACTGCTTTGTGTGTGCCCTCCAAGAGTGGAGTCTCTGTTTCCCCCCCAGTCCTGTCAAAGTCCTGCAATCAATTCCCACTAGGCTTCAAAGTGTGATTCTCTAGGAATTCCTACTCGCATTGCTGGACGCCCATGTTGGGAAGCGTGACGTGGGGCTCAGAACCTTCACTCCAGTGGGTGGACTTCTGTGGTATAAGTGTTCTTCAGTCTGTGAGTCACCCACCCGGAGGTTATGGGATTTGATTTTACTGTGATTGTGCCCCTCCTACCATCTCATTGTGACTTCTCCTTTGTCTTTGTATGTGGGGTATCTTTTTTGGTGAGTTCCAATGTCTTCCTGTCGATGATTGTCCAGCAGCTAGTTGTGAGTCTGGTGTTCTCACAAGAGGGAATGAAAGCACGTCCTTCTACTCCACCATCTTGGTTCCTCTCCTCCCCAGTACATCTTAATATTAGCCTCCTCTCAATAATTTAGACGTTGGTTTGCCAGTCTGCCAATTGTCTCGTTCTGTTGCTAGTCTGTTTCACTCTTGATTTCCCTCCTTTCTAAACACATGGCTGTAGAAGGAGAATAGAATCATAAGAACTAAAACTTGAATTCATTAATTTCAAGAGTTGTTTGGTACTCTAATTCAAAGAGCTGAATTTAAAAAGTTAATAGAGGCTTCCCTGGTGGCACAGTGGTTGAGAGTCCGCCTGCCGATGCAGGGGACGTGGGTTCGTGCCCCGGTGCGGGAAGATCCCACATGCCGCGGAGCGGCTGGGCCCGTGAGCCGTGGCCGCTGAGCCTGCGCGTCCGGAGCCTGTGCTCCGCAACGGGAGAGGCCACAACAGTGAGAGGCCCGCGTACAGCAAAAAAAAAAAAATAAAAAAAATAAAAAGTTAATAGATTTGGGACTGATTTATTTATTTATTTATTGTTGGGTCTTCATTGCTGCACGCGGACTTTCTCTAGTTGCGGCGAGCCGGGGCTACCCTTAGTTGCGGTGCGCGGGCTTCACATTGTGGTGGCTTCTCTTGTTGCGGAGCACAGGCTCTAGGTGCGCGGGCTTCAGTAGTTGTGGCACGTAGGCTCAGTAGTTGTGGCTCACGGGCTCTAGAGCGCAGGCTCAGTAGTTTTGGTGCACGGGCTTAGTTGCCCCGCAGCATGTGGGATCCTCCTGGACTAGGGTTCGAACCCATGTCCCCTGCATTGGCAGGCAGATTCTTAACCACTGCACCACCAGGGAAGTCCCTGCGACTGTTTCCTATGCACTTCAATTATTTGTACCATTTCTGGTGAATTTTCTTTTTGCATGATAGATGTCTACCTTCCCGTACCAAGTGTTAAGACATGAAATATATCATTCACTTTATTTTTTCAAAAATCAGATTAAATCTAACTCTGAGAGGAAAGTTAATAGTAATCATTATTGGGGCTCGATTCTCTGTGTCTCATCTTCTCTTCCTGCTAGCCAGGATCTTTTGAGGGCTTCTGAGATCTTACAGCAAAGCAGAACATTTGGGAAACTCCACTGCTCTGTGGCCTGTAAGTGCTTGATATTACAGTTGTCTATGACTTTATAGGCCTTGGAAATTGCTCCAGTTTTAGTGCCACCCTTGGGAAGGGTACTCAGTGCCTAGGGACTGCTCACTCATGGTACTCTGAGGTTCTGTTCCCTTCCTCAGTCACTAAGAGTTAAAATTTAACTACTCTTCCCTACTTGTATTAATCATCCTCTCTTGTCCCTTATCTTCTCCCTCACTCCCAAAGTGGATACCTATCTCACTTTCCTCTGTCAGAATCTCTTAATTTTTTTTTTTTTAATTTTCAAAAACAAAAGCCAGAAAGAGAGGTTGTCTTCAGGCAACTTTCACTTGACTTTGAAACATAAACTTCTCTGAGAAGGAAAATCCCAAAGTTCATCTCACTTCTTGGAAAAGGATTAAAAAATAATAATAAACAGGAAGAGCCAAATATATCTCAATAATAATCATTTAAGATATGGTTTATAATTAGATAAAATGTAAGAAACGTAACAGTGCAATATAAATGTAATGAGTAAGATAATGAATGAAGGATATAAAATGGAGGTGGAAAAAAGTTGTTGGCAATCATTAAAAAACTAAGTTGTTTTGGTTTAACCTGACCTTGCTGACAAAGATTGCCTATGTTAACACGACTGCTGGATTTTTCCCCCCCGTTCAAAGGAGACTCTCCAGCCTTGATATTTAACTTTTGACTTCGAAACTCAATTCCAGCAACATTCAGTGTTCCTCCAAGAGTGGGCATGAGACCAGATGTCCTGTCAGAATCACCAAGTGCAGATTCCTGGACCCTCTCTAAGACCGCTGCTCCTGCAATATTGATGACTTTTCAATATTGATGACTTTTCAATATTGATGACTTTTCAATATTGATGACTTTTCAGTGTTGTGGTTGGAGCAGTCCACACGCTCTGGAGCAACACATGAACCAGTCAACGCCAAATACTCTTTCAGTCACTGGCCAGTTAAAAATTTCCATCCCAGGACTTCCATCCTCTTCTCAGGCCTAACACAGGCTCCTCTTTCTGGTTCTCCTAGTTTCGAGGGACTTGCTTGTGTCCCTCTCTGGGCAGAAGCAGCGAGGGCCAGGTGAGTCACCTACCTGATTGGCTCCTGACTGGCCCCAGGTTGGCTTTCAGCGGCTCTGGTTTTGGCCACAAGCATCACTCTGTCATATTCATCTCATGAGTAAGTCTTTGCATCCTGGAGCACAGCCAAAACAAATTACTCGTAGAATTCTTATCTTTAAATATTTAGACGAGCTTTTTGAACTCACCTTGGGCTCTGTGCTAGGTGACGCTCTTCTCTAGCACCTCACACGGAGTTACCACAACTTTTTTTTTTTTTTTTTTTTGTGGTATGCGGGCCTTCCTCTGTTGTGGCCTCTCCCGTTG
>NC_041223.1:17070414-17086167 GCF_002837175.3 Physeter macrocephalus | reverse complement strand
TGGCTCACGGGCCCAGCCGCTCCGCGGCATGTGGGATCCTCCCAGACCGGGGCGCGAACCCGGTTCCCCTGCATCGGCAGGCGGACGCGCAACCACTGCGCCACCAGGGAAGCCCACCACAACTTTTTGTTTTCAACATTTCTCTTGCTTCTGAGAATTCACCTCTAATCTGCACCCCATTTCTCAATGGCTCAGCTCCACTTTGATATATTTAGGGTTGTTTGTTATTTAGTAAACCTGTATAACAATTCTCAAGTGGGTTATGACTAGGGTGCCCTTGCAAATCCAAATTGGAACCCTGTTGAGAGTGAAAAGGATGCTATTGATAACGCTGGGACTGGAGTCAAGTCAAACAAAACGATGATCGTCTTAGTGAACAGGCACTATGAGAAGTGCTACAGTGCCAGTTTTTCTTTCCTTTTTTTTTTTTTTTAAAGTGACTGTTCTCAGCTTTCCCCTAAGCCTCTATTTCTGCTGACAGTTGAAAACACTTGATTTTGGCATTTAAAAAGAACCTAATTCCAATTTAAAACTTACCCCAGTCTCTCTAGAGGCAAATGTTCAGGCTCTCAGAGACTTGCCCATCTCTCCTTCTTTCTTTCTCCTGGTAACATCTGGGTGTTGGGGAAGTTTCCTGAAGATTGTGCATTTAAGCAAGGATCCTCTGGTCCAAGGGCTATTCAGCAGTCTTAGCTGAGCCTGTTGGCCTTTGGTTGATGGGCAGCTCAACCCTCTAGGTCATGAGGTGCAGAACTGTGTCCTTGTCGCATCTGCTACCCAAATGGCTGCAGTGGAGCACCTCCCAGGGTTGTCAGCATTCTCTAGGCCCAGAAGTCACTTGCCCTGCTATCTTGCCCCCATCCTGGCTCCCATACTGCTACAGTCCCTCGGAGTCCCGCCTCTATTTAGAAGCAGGCCAGCTTGAGAGGGTCCACCTCCCAGCCTTGCTTTCAGGTTCTTTTGACTTCTTCTGGAGCACTTCCTGGCAGATCTATCACCCAGTTAAGTCTGCATACTCTGCCAGGGCATGGAGGGTGTCGTCTGGACCCCTGAGATACCACCCACGGACTCTGGCTGGAAGGGGTGGGTAGAGGGGGAGTTGCTTCTTCAGTTGTTAAATCCATGATACACTCTCATCAGCTACATAGTTCACTGTTTTAAGGGATTTACCTATTTTAACTCTTTTAATCTTCACAGCAAACATCTAGTGTAGGTAACATTAATATCTTCAGGTTACAGATGAAGAAACAGGAACAGAGAATAAGTAATTTGCCTGAGGTCACCCAGCAAACAAGGGACAGAGCCAGGACTTTGATCCAGGCAGCCTGGTATCAGGATCTGTACTCTGAACCACTATGCAGGGAGAAGTTTTGGGATTAGGCTGATAAAATATGATTATTCAACAAGAAGTTTCTTCCTAAATAAATTATTTAGGTGTTAAAAATTCTTCTGACATGAACAGATACTCTGACACTCAGTACTTTGGAGACTCTAGGTCAACCCTTTTACTCTGTTAACCTAACTTTTCACTAAAAAGCAGCATCTCCTACCATTGTAACTCATAATTAAAATAATAACTTTACTGACTTGCTGTTTATAAACCCCACTGATACAATAATTTAGTAAATAAATGTGATTTCTTCAGAATTAGGCGTGCTGATCTCACGTCTTCTCCTCTTAGGATTTTAATTAATTGAATGCCAGTAAATATTGGAATAGTTTTTAGTGCTTTAAGTGTATACTTTTTTTAATAAAACGTCTTTTTGAATATTTGTGGTTTTCTTCTTTTCTTTTTTTTTTTTTTCTTTTCTTAACAAAGCAAATAGTTATTTCCGATACAGAGAAATTCGTTAGTCTGTCTTGGATGTTCCCTTATCGTTACATCTCTAATTTAATCTTGTACTAATTCCAAAGTGCAATTGTGCAATTTCTGGATCTTCTAAAGTACGTCCCATTCATTTCCTGAAGCCTTGGAAATTCTTTATGCATAATGCTGTCCTCCCCAAGCCTTTATTCATTTTTTAATTCTTTTTGACCAAAAGTTTGCACTTTTCCCAAACCTCTGTGTTTTTAAAAAATCTTCTTTATCTTATTTTTTCAGTTATTAGGTGATTTTCTACTATCTTTCTGTCTGTTTTTTCCCCCGGGTTGTTTTGGTGATTCAGTTTCTGGCCTTCAAATGTATAGTTGCCACATTTTTTTTTTTTTTTTTTTTTTTTTTGTGGTATGCTGGCCTTTCCCTGTTGTGGCCTCTCCCGTTGCGGAGCACAGGCTCCGGACTCGCAGGCTCAGCGGCCATGCCTCACGGGCCCAGCCGCTCCGCGGCACGTGGGATCCTCCCAGACCGGGGCGCGAACCCGGTTCCCCTGCATCGGCAGGCGGACGCGCAACCACTGCGCCACCAGGGAAGCCCTAGTTGCCACATTTTTACTGCCATTGACTGTAAAATTCTGCCCAGTTACTAGGCTGTGAGAAAGTAGATGCAAAATTGTTGCTATTGCCTGCTGCCCAGCTGTGTGGCACTGGCACCAGAGTCCAAGAAAGCATCCTTTTTCTCCCTGTATTTCTTAGATTCAGGAGCCTGTTCAATATGCATCATCTATGGGACCAGCCAAGTAATTGCCTATTGATCACCACCTAGAACCTCTTACTTGTTTAAATAAAGTTAATTTCACTTTCATTTTGCTTCAGCTTCCACATAGAGAATGCTATTTATCTTTTTCCAATGGTATTTAAATAATTATTATCCTAACCCTGCAGGTTCAGTGAAGCGATATTGCCATTGGTGTTTTAGGTACAAAGGAGTTGCTCTCCCTTTGGAAATCAGCAGCATTGGCTTGCTGAAACTTGGCTGGAATTCGAAGACCCAGAGACTGGGCTGGGGACAGAAGCAGCATCCGATGAAAAACAGAGAGATAAGGCGCAGCACCCTGCAGAGGAAAACAAAATAAAAGTCATCCATCTTGTCCAATAGCATTAACAATCCAAATGAGCCAAGCAGAGAATCAGTTTGGTAGGCATTGGAGTAAAAACCAGAAAACAGTAACACCTAATATATTAATTCATTTTTCTCATTTGGTTCTCAAAGTCTCATGGCCAGAAAGGGACAGCTGGAATCTGATCTTCATGGTGGGAGCAGAGAGCCTGTACACATCATATCATGCTTGACTGCCTTCTGGTTTCCAGTCTTTGAGAGGTTGTCACCTGCCCTAGGTCATCCACTGATACATGGGGATCCAGGCTTGCCACATTCTCTCGCTGCTCCAGAGCCTTCTACACTCTCAAATACTCTACTGAGATCGGGACAGGGACCCAGAGAATGTCCCCTGACCTGGAAAGGGGCTGCTGCAGTTGACTTTTATAGGACATCTGTAGAGTGGGCTTTTGGCCCAACTTGTACCCAAAACCTCAGTGAGGATGATTTTGGGGTGTTATTGGTGCTTTTGCTTGTATCACAACCCTTTAGAATGCTCATTGTATTACCTTGTGGTTATGTTTTTTTCTACTTTGAGTAGATACATTATTTTCTTTCTGGCTGCTTATTTTCCTACCGTTTTTGTGTTTGGTCCAATTTACCACAAAATATAGATGTTCCCGGTAACTTTTTTCATGAGTCTTTTTGTGGCTTGATAGTTTATTTTTTTATTGCTAAATAACTTTCCATTGTATGGATGCACCGCAGTTTATCTATTCACCTATTGAAGGCTATCTTGGTCACTTGCAAGTTTTGGCAATTAAAAATAGAGCCGCTGTAAACATTCACGTACAGGTTTTTGTGCGGACATAAGTTTTCCGTTCATTCAGGTGAATATCAAGGAGCACAATTTCTAGATCATACGGCAAGAGCATGTTTAGTCTTGTAAGAAACTGCAGACTGCCTTCCGAAGTGGCCGCGCCAGTTTGCACCTCGCCAGCAGCGAGCGAGAGTCCATCCCTGCTGCTATACATTCTCACCAGCACTCGGCGGAGTCCGTTTTGTGGATGTTGGCCATTTTAATAGGTATGTGGAAATAGCTCGTTGTTGTTTTCATTGGCAGCTCCTAATGACATATGATGTCGTGCATCTGTCTTTGTTTTTTTGTGTTTGTTTGTTTTTGGCTGTGCCGCGCGCTGTGCGGGATCTTAGTTCCCTGACCAGAGGTCAAACCTGCAACCCCTGCAGTGGATGTATGGAGCTCTGACCACCGGACCGAAAGGGAATTCCCAGATGCTGTGCATCTTTTCACATGCTTATTTGCTATCTGTCTGTCTTCTTTGGTGATGTGTCTGTTCAGATCTTTTGCCCCTTTTTTAACTTGAGATTTTTGGTGTTTTACTGTTAAGTTTTACAAGTTCTTTGTTTTGGATACCAGTCCCCTATCAGATATGTGTTTTAGAATTATTTTCTCCCAGCCTGCAGCTTGTCTTTTCATTCTCTTGACAATGTTTTTCACAGAGCAGAAGTTTTAAATTTTAATGAAATCCAACTTAACAATTTTTTTCTTTCATGGATCATGCTTTTGGTATTGTATCTAAAAAGACCTTGTCAAGCACAAGGTCATCTATATATTTTCTCCTTTGTTATCTTCTGGAAGTCTTATAGTTTTGCATTTTACATTTAATTCTGTGATCTGTTTTGAGTTGATTTTTGTAAAAGGAGAAAGGTCTGTGTCTAGATTAACTTTTTTGCATGTGGATGTCCAGTGGTTCCAGCACCGATTGTTGAAAACACTGTCTTGTTTCCATTGAATTGCCTTTGCTCCTTTGTTAAAGTTCAGTTTACTTTGTTTGTGAGGGCCTATTTCTGGGCACTCTGTTCTGTTTCATTTTTCTATTTGATTATTCTTTTGCCAATAACTGTCTTAATTGCTATAGCCTTAGAGTAAATCTTGAAGTTGGGTGGTATAAGTCCCCCGTGTCTTTCTTCAATATTGTGTTGGTTATTCTGGGTCTTTTGACTTTCCGTATAAACTTCAGAGCCAGTTTGTCCACTTAGAGGGGTGGGATAGGGAGGGTGGGAGGGAGACGCAAGAGGGAGGAGATATGGGGATATATGTATATGTATAGCTGATTCACTTTGTTATACAACAGAAACTAACACACCATTGTAAAGCAATTATACTCCAATAAAGATGTTAAAAAATATTAAAAAAATAATAATAACTTGCTGGGATTTTGACTAGGATTGTATTGAATTTATAGATCAAGTTGGAAGAATTGATATCTTGAGAATATCGAAGTCTTCCTATATTCACGTACATGGAATATCTCGCCATTTATTTATATCTTCTTTGATTTCTATTATCAGAGGACTTTAATTTCCTCATGTAGATATTATACCTATTTTGTTAGATTTATACCTAAGGATTTCATTTTGGGTGCTAATGTAAATGGTATTGTGTTTTTAATTTCATATTCCAATTGTTCATTGCTGGTATATGAGAAAGCAATTAACTTTTGTATATTAATCTTGTGTGCTGCAATCTTGCTATGATTGCTTATTAGTTCCAGGAGGTTTTTGCTGTCGTTATTGATTCTTCGGGATTTTCTACACAGACAATCATGTTATCTGTGAACAAAGACAGTTTTATTTCTTCCTTCTCAATCTATATACCTTTTATTTCCTTTTCTTGTCTTGCTGCATTAGTTTAGGACTTTCAGTGTGATGCTGAAAAAGAGTGGTGAGAGTGGTTATCCTTGCTTTGTTCCTCGTATTAGAAGAAACGCATCTACTTTCTCACCATTAAGTATGATGTTAGCTGTAGGGTTTTTGTACATGTTCTTTATCAATTTGAGGAAATTCCCCTCTATTCCTAATTTGATGAGGGTTTTTTTTTTTATCACAAAAGGATATTGGGATTTTGTCAAATGCTTGTTCAGCATGTATTGATATGAGCATATAATTTTTCTTCTTTAACTTGTTGTTATGATGGATTACACTAATTGATTTTCAAATGTTGAACCAGCCTTCCATACTTGGAATAAATTCCAGTTGGTCATGGTTTATACATCATTTTATGCACTGTTGGATTCAATTTGCTAATATTTTTTAGAGGATTTCTGCACCTCTACAAAATATTAGTGTTCATGAGAGATATTGGTCTGTAGTTTTCTTTCTTATAATGTCTTTGTCTAGTTTTGGTATTAGGATTATGTTGGCCTCTTAGAATTAGTTAGGAAGTATTTCCTGTTTCTATTTTCTCCTTACTCTGTTTACTTCTAGACTTACTCAAAAGCCTCAAAAGAGTCAATAATCCTAAACTCATATGTCTCATTTGGTATGCTGCATCATATTTTATGTAAGAGAACAGGGACAGCTATTAGCTTTTAATTATTTTGTGGCCTTAGGTTTTAACATTTAGTAAAACTCCTGTTGAAGCCAGAAATACCTTATTATCAACATTAGCATAAAGAAAAATTTTCTGAAAGTCATTCTTGCCTTGGCAATAGTACCAAGATTAATTGTCAATAAATGCCTGTCTATTTGTTTGGCATCATTGTAAATTGAGCAAAGTAGCTTTCAGAAAATTTCCCTTTATAGGGATAATGCTAGACTGAAGAGATGTATGCTCAGAAAATAAGCAGCCTTTTGTAAGGAAAATTCCTCTGAATAAAACTGCCTTCAAAATACTTTGTGACAACAACAAAAAAAGAGCTTCTGCAGGAAAAACCAGAAACAAAACTCTGACTCTAATTCCAAGGCCAATGATACCACACTGTATATAATACACTTCCTTTTGTGCAAAAATAAGAACATGAGTATAAAGGGAACATTTATGAGAGCCAGCATGATCAATTTGAAGAAAATAGTGGCCAGAAACTGTAGTCCAGTTTTTTTCCTGTCTAGAAAATCAATGAACCACAGACATCTAATAAATCAGTCAATTATACTCAGATGCCAGGCTCTACAAAAGATGTAATATTAGGTTTTGCAAATCATTACTGTCTTACAGAGATTTTATGACAGTAAGTTCCACTGATTAAAATGCCAGTATAAAACATTGCCTTTCATTCCAATAGCTAGTACAGACTCATCTTCTGTAATGATGGAAGGTAATAATTAGATAGTGGGCAAAACCCACATGTTAGCAAACAACAACAACAACACAAATCAGACTGCTCAAAGAAAATGGAAGAGCTGATGAGGCACAGCTGAGGTGGTTTCAGGCTTAGATCCCCAATGAAAACACCCAGAGCAACACCCAGATCCCTCAGATGGCAGTTGCTGTGCATGTTTCCATGACAACTCCAAGGGCTTGGATGGGGACTTATCACTGGGGTTGCAGAGTTAGGATTTCTCTGTAAGGGGAATTAAAAAATTTTTTTAATTAAAAAAAATTTATTCCTAATTTTAAAAAATGGAGATCATTTTTAAAGCCTTTGAGTTCTTTCTCAGCCCCACTGCCTAGGGTACCGTTGCATGGCATGACAAATTCTCCTTTGTATTCTGTAGTCAGACCTTTTTGGATAGACCAGGCCAGAGGCTTCCTGACTTTACAGTAGGGCTGGCTTAGTTTCTGTCACCAGCCAAAAGTTCCTAAGGAGGACTCTGGGCCTGAGTGAAAATTCACTTTTGGGGGGAAGGATGCTCGTAACAATGATGGACTAGATAAAAATCATTATATAGGACTTTCCCTGTCCCCCCTTTGGACCTTACCTCTTTATTTGTATTGTCTGCTCTCCCATTTTCCTCAGCCCTGACTACCCAGGAAAGGAAAAGGAAATCTCTGTCTCCAGTCTCTTTCCTCATTCTAAGGGAAAGCTCTGCTGAAAAATCTATAGTAGGCCTAATATTCAGTCACGAGAGATGCTGTGCTAAATGCTTGGCCCGTATTGTGAGCAATCCTCTGTCTCAGACTGGTCTGGACAATGGCTTTTAGGGACTGAATGCTTGTGTCCCCCCAAAATTCATGTGTTGGAGCCCTAATTCCCAGTGTGGCTGTATTTGGAGATGGGGTCTCTAAGGAAGTAAGTGCAGCCAAATGAGTTTGTAAGGGTGGGGCCCTGATTTGATAGGATTAGTTTCCTTTTAAGAAGAGACACAGGAGAACTCTCTCTTTCCCTTCCTCTCCCCACCGCGACCCTCCATCTTTCCACACACATGAGAACAAAGCAAGGAGGCAGCTGTTTGCGTCAGAAAGAGAGCTCTCTCACCAGAAACCGATCAGCTGGAACCTTGAACTTGAACTTCTCACCTCCAGAGCAGTCAGAAAATATATTTCTGTGGTTTAAGCCACCCAGTCTTTTGGGTTTTGTTATGGCAGCCCCAGCAGACTAACATTCCCTCAGAGAGGGAGATAGTCATTACATAAGATTCTGTCAGACACAGATGGTATCAGCCCTGGCAGTCCAGAAGCCTGCAGTAAAAAACACCACATCACTGACCCTCATGTTTGGAGTGATGGCATTTTCTCCTATACATATAAGTGTGTCTGGAAATCCTAAGATAAGACAGCATTTTTAGCGTGACTTCTGGGTAATGACTGCCCTTGTGTCTGCTTAGCTTGTTATGAAAGCAGCTCAAGCCTCGTGACACAACTGTTGGACACACTGAGCATTGTCATGACATCTACAGATGGGATACAGATGGTCAGTAACTTTCACCAAGACTAACTAACCTGTGGGTGATCAGGAAAGAAACCACAAGGGACTGGAAATTGAACTCTGATTCTCTGCCTGATCCTTGAGTGCCACTTTTGGCAGCAGAGTAGAGAATTTATTTTGACATCTTTACCCCATCAAAGTCTGTGGTTCTTTCCGACACTCCTCGCCACCTCATTTGGTCACCTGCAGCCTGTGCTAAGGTTGTGGCTAAACAGCCCCTTCTCATTAGGAGCAGCTCAGAGGGAGTATATGCAGGTTGTATAAGGGGAGCGAGGCTTGCAGGCACTGGGCTGATTGTGATTTGTTCATTTTTTACAGTAATCAGTGAAATGTTGATTGATTCATTCTTATTTTCATGCTCTGGTTGTTACTGCTTACTGTGAATATTCTTTTCTTTCAGTTGTGTCTCTTTACTGTTTTCTATTCTCCAAATGAACATTCTCAAAGAGACCTTTGACCCTGAATCTATTTTTAGTTTATTGTTTCTGAAATACAGTACATTGAAATCTAATTACTTGCATTGTTAAAGTATATCAATGGGGACACTCTTTTAGTTACTCATTTTAAAATAAATTCCCAAGGAGCTTCAGGTTCATCCTCTATGACTTTTCAGATGTTAAGTGAATAAGCACAGTAGAGATCCTGGTTTGGAATCCAGTATTGGGTTTTGTTTGATGGAAACACCGTGTGTGAAGCCCCTCTACTTCCACTCTGGCAGTTCTGTCAGTGGTACCTCTACCTAATGGGTAAATGTTGAACAGTTGGTGCTATGGAGGGGTTTGTCAATATCCATGGTATAAACACTCCCCCACCACCTATTTCAGGCCGCCAACATGGTGTCACTAATGTGGTGTTGGTAAGAGGTGCATACAGTTGGCTTTCAGGCTCCTGCTTGGTATGGATACCAGGTCTAATTATGTCATAGAAAGGGAGATTTAACCTCTGCACCAGATCTTTCATTAGACCCCTGCTCTTAGGGGTTCCTTGTGCCTTGAAACCAGCCTTTGTCACCTAACCATGCATCTCTGCTGTGTGCACTAGCTCCCCAAACATGATGGGGAAAATATACCAAGGCTTTAAAAATGCAGCAGAATCTGACAGTCTTCCCACACCCTTGCTCCCCGAGGCCACATCCCTCACCTCTTTAGTTCAAAAGCAATATTTCTCCATAGAGAACCACTTCCACTCTGTCTGTATGATCCAGTTTATTCAATAAGCGTGGATGAGTACAATTTTCTGTCTCAGTGGAAGATGGAAGGACATTGGTGAAATCGTGATACACAGTTAATTTGGTTTATACAAAAAAAAAAAAAGAACAAGCGAGACTTTCAGTTATCTGCTCATGTCAAAAATAAGGAAAAGGTTTATTGCACCTATCCTGTGGCACATCCGGTGGTCAGTGGTGGTAGAAAGGACTGTGGTTTTCTCACCAGGGCAGCTCTGCCCTGTGGTTTCAGGAATTGTTCCTGCTCTCTAGCCTCATGCCTGCTTCTCCAGCATTCCCCAAAGTTCTGTGGGTTGCCCACTATCCTTTGAATAAACTCCTTTCTACTAAGTTGAACAAAGTTGGCTAATGCTTGCAACTAAGAAGAGTTCAGGCTCTGAAGCTAGACAACTTTGGGTCAACTCCCAGATGCCAAACCTACTAGTTTGTGTCCTTAAGCAAATTTCTCTATATGACTCAGGTTCCTCAACTGTAAAAGTGGGATCATATCTCTCATGGCGTTATTATGAGGCTTAAATGAGTTAATACATATAAAGCCCTTAGAACAGTGCCTGGCACATAGTAAGCCCTCAATAACTTTAGCTATTATCATCAGGCTGGGTACATTTTAGCAAAAATTGGTTGATGTCAACCAACTCCAGATACAAAGGAGAAACAAACAGCCATTAAACCATTGCTTTTTATGACACTTATTTTACATTTTCTCAAACATAAGAAACTGCCTTCATAGTATAATAGCTTCAAACTTGATACAGAACAGAGAATATGTATTTAGTTTTTCCGTGGAAATCAGCAGTTTAGAAGTTGATCACTGTTTAAATCCAGCATCTGTTAATGTTTAAAGCAATTCATAGTTTTCCTCAGAGCACATGATTTTAGACAAAGACAGCAAACAAAAGTGCCAGAATGGGCTCACTATCTGGTTTGCATAAAATGAAATGATTTGAATAAAATCTCTATATGAAATGTGTGTGTGCTTCTTCAGTTCCATATGAACAAAATCTTTTATTATCTTTCTCAAAAATTCCTCTGATACTTGCCATTTCAAATTCTGGAATGGCTATTCTAATTTTAATGTCCCATTCTTGTTTCCTTCTTGGCAAAATTCATTGTTTTGCTTTAGTGTTCTAATTTTTTTTTAATGTTTCCAAGATTTCTAACACATGGACAATTTTTAAAACTCTGGCCTTTTACTTTTTTCCTGTTCATTTTGATTCAAAAAAATAGGAAGGAGGGGACCCCTTGCATTTTCCAAAGTATATTTTACAATGAACACAGTTGGCTACTGGCTTCGCTAGAGATGATTCATTTATTCATTCAACAAATAGACACAGAGCTCCTATCTTGAGCAGGACAGGGATAGATGCCAGGGATGTCGTGTCGAACAAGGCATGACCCCATCCTCAAAAAGTTTACAGTTTAGTAGGAAGAGAGACAGGGAAACAGGCAGTTCTAATACCCCTCCACCAGAGGTAAATTCATTGTGCTGTGGGAGCACAGCAGAAGGACACAAAGGAATAATAAAATTGACACTACTAAAGGAATCCAAATTGGAAAAGAAGAAGTTAAACTGTCACTGTTTGCACATGACGTGGTACTATACACAGAAAATCCTAAAGAAACTACCAGAAACTACTGGAGCTCATCAATGAATTTGGTAAATTTGCAGGCTAAAAAATTAATGCACAGAAATCTGTTGCATTTCTATACACTAACAATGAAAGATCAGAAAGAGAAATTCATGAAACAACCTCATTTACCAGCGCATCAAAAAGAATAAAATACCTAGGAATAAACCTACCTAAGGAGACAAAAGACCTGTACTCTGAAAACTATAAGATGCTGATGAAAGAAATTGAAGATGACACAAAGAGATGGAAAGATATACCATGTTCTTGGATTGGAAGAATCAATATTGTCAAAATGACTATACCACCCAAGGCAATCTGCAGATTCAGTGGAATCCCTATCAAATTATCAATGGCATTTTTCACAGAACTTGAACAAAAAAATCTTAAAATTTAGATGGAGACACAAAAGTCCCTGAATAGCCAAAGCAATCTAGAGAAAGTAAAACAGAGCTGGAGGAATCAGGCTCCCTGACTTCAGACTATACTACAAAGCTATAGTCATCAAAACAATATGGTACTGGCACAAAAATAGAAATGTAGATCAATGGAACCGGACAGAAAGCCCAGAGATAAACCCATGCACCTAAGCTCAATTAATCTATGACAAAGGAGGCAAGACTATACAGTGGAGGAAAGACAGTCTTTTCAGTAAATGGTACTGGGAAAACTGGAGAGCTACATGTAAAAAAAAAAAAAAAAAGAAAAAAAGAAATTAGGACATTCTCTAACACCATACACGAAAATAATTTCGGCCCTCTTTAGGAAGTGACTCACCTGAAAAGAGCTGTCTCACCTGAACTCATACTCCCTTTCCAGGGCAATCCACGTGCAGTGACTGACCATTGTGAGTGAACAAAGGCCCAGCCCCATTTACTCAACTTGGGAAAAGTCTGAAGGGCCATCCCAGGCTCAAAGATAGCCCAACTTTTCCCACTGTCCAATGCATAGGAGTTGGTCCCAAGGGCACTCCCTAATAAACTTCCTGTATGAAAACCAGTTTCAGAGTCTGCTTCCAGGGAACCCAACCTGCATCAGTCAGTTAGAATCACCCTTGACTTCATATGACAGAAACCCTACCACCATAGCTAGACCAACTGGGCTTTTATACATCTCTAAATAAGTGCTGTATTGTCTCCATGCTGGCATCAAGGAACTAGTTTCCTTCTAGCTTCCTGCTGTATTACTATTAGACTGTGGCTTTCATTTCCATATAAGAGGATGGTTGCGCCACTTCCAGTTTCATGTTCTAGGTGAGAAGAAGAGTGGAGAGCAAAAGACAAAGGAGCATGCCTTTTAAAATTTTTAAAGAAGTCTTACCTAGCGACTTATAATTTCAATGGCGAGAATGGATCACTTTGCCATCCTTAGCCACATGGAAGACTAGGCAGATAATTTGACTGGGTATATTGTTGCTCTGAACTAAATCAGGGCTCTGATAGTTAAAAATAAGGCAGAATGAGGTTACTGAACAAGTAACTAGTAGTGTCTTCCTTTCCTCATGGCATGTAAACTCCTGAAGGGCAGGGACATTACTTGTCTTCTTTACTTCCATATCCACAATGCCTAGAACAATGCCTGACCTCTTAACAGAAAACTAGTAGTTGATGAATGAATGACTGAATCATTTTTACTTCAATTGAGTTGTATTTCTATTATCACATCATATTGAAAATATAATGATCTAAAGAATGTGTGGTTTGGCTAAGAAGAGGAGAGGAATCCCATAAACAGAGATTAAATTTAAAATTTCCTTGTGGGAAGGATAATGAAACGACTAAGATTAAGTAACTTAATTGGTCCTTTGTCATTCTTAAATGAAAAACATTGCAAGATTTCAAATCAAAAACAGACCAGTATACAAAGCCTTTAAACAACTTAAGAGGAGCCAGGATTATTTGACCTTATATCCCTGGCACTGGCATAAGAGGGATCCCAGGAGGATTTGTTGAGTGAACACTGATAGAAGTGAGTGTTGAATGAATGAGACAGAAGTAGTCTGGCAGCTCTCATGTTCTTATGGAAAATAATCTCTCAAATATTTGAGAGAATGCACATATAGTTTAGTCATGTGAGTTATGATATTAACACGTATATAGTCCTAAGAATATAGGCAATGGAGGCAAGCTGTTTCAAACAACTTTGTATTAAGAGACCATTGTTAAATTATAATATGAGTGTACTTTCATAAAGAAGTGCTAAGCAAGAGTTCTTCAAAATCTTTTTATATTATTCTCTCTTTTTATCTTTACTCCTGTAAAAACAGGAGTAACTTTAACTTAACTTAAAGGGAAAGATGAGAACAGCTAGTTAGGAAATCAGTCTTTGGCTCTCTGTGTCTCCGTCTCTCTGAGTCTTACTCCTTAATTCCTTGAAAACAGAAGAGAAACTGAAAGTATTGAGAAAATCAGATTTGGTAATAATTCATCAAAATACAACTTATAAATCCTTTAAATGGGTTTGTGCTTAGGAAAAATGGGAAAAGACATGGGGAAATTTGAAAATATTTTGTACCAACCAATGTACTCAGTTCCTTAAACTTTCAAAACATTCTAGCAATTGCTTTTAATTTTCAAACCCCTGCTTACTTCAGTGACAATTAAATTAGTCTACTTTTAAATAATTGAAACATCTTTCATCAAAATGCAGATTTGTAAGATTTAGTTCACAGCCAAAGAGAAATTGATTTTATAAGCAATTTGCATTTGGGGGAGCCTAAACCTGGAAGGCTTTTTTTTTTGATCAAGTTGCAAATTTGAAATCACAAAATTAAATCACAAATTAAATGTGTTAAAAACTTTGGAAAATGTCTTCCATTTCTGTTAATAACTTTCTAAATATTTATTTGAAAGCAGATTCTCCCAATATATTCAAACCAGTCACATTATACTATTTAGAGTCGTGAGTCTTGGACACATATGCAACTAGAATCCAAACTCAAACTGTGGGCCTGGAAAGTGTAGGTTCGGAAGTCTTCACCTTCCCAGGCATGTGTAAAGGGCTGTGTGGGTAGCACTTCTAGAAAGGTATTGGAATGAAGAACCAAGGCACACAGTGTGTGAAGGAAAAAGAAATCGATGCTCAGCGGGCCAAGGGTTCTGAGATGCCCCCAGCTCCCCCTCAGCTCCTGGGAAATGCCAGGTGGGGAAGGGCTCACCCTGAAGAAAGAAGGAGTATGGGGAAATGATTTAGGGTTGCCATGGAGGGCCTGTTGCGTATATTTTGATGTGATATCACTGACAGTTCTATTCCTTTTTAGACCAAGGCCAGAGTCCTACATAGACTGTGGTATGGTGATCCGAACGAAAGGCATCCCCAGCGTCTCAGTGAAATGGAGGACATGGGACATAGTGCTTTTAGCTTAACGCAATCATACCACCAATAAGGAAAAAGCATCTCTTTGAAAGGAGGCAGGAACATGAGTTGACGGTTATTGTGAGGACAACCATCAAAGGTAGAAGCAGGCACCTGACACATTGGGAGCATCTGGCACTGCCAGCTGCAGCCACCTTGGACATCATGAAGCCAGGTGGGAAGCTGGTGGAAGATAGTAATTTATGAGATACTAACGAGAAGGAATTTGAAAGGACCGGGTCCCAGTGAGGCCACTGATGTCCTGGGAAACATGAAGTAAAATGGAGACAGATTAGACTCCTGACCATAAACAATTCTCCATTGATCTTGTCTTGATGTCTAATGTTTCTCAGCATGGCCTCTGGACCACCTGCATTAGAATCACCAGGGACACCTGTTTAAGTTGCAAATTCCTAAGCTCTACTGTTTTTAAAAAAATTTTCTCTCTTTTCTTGTGGTAAATATACAAATATAAAAGTTATCATTTTAATCATGTTTAAGTGTTCAATTCAGTGGTATTAAGTACATTCACAATGTTGTGAAACCATCACCATTAGTCAATCCAGAACTTTCTCATCATCCCAAACCGGAATTCTACACCCGTTAGACAACAACTCCCCATTCCCTTCTCCCTCACACCCTGGTAACTTCTGTTTTACTTTCTGTCTTTGGATTTGCTGAGGCCCACTCTTGAGTGGAGAGTGGCAGAACTGACCAAAGAATCTGCATTTTAAAAACATGTTTCCCAGGATATTCAGGTATATTGGACACTTAAAAAACCACCAGGTAAGCAGTCACTTGACAAATTCATTGCTCTAGATTTTGATGACCCATATGACCCAGCAATCCCACTACTGGGCATATGCCCAGAGAAAACCGTAATTCAAAAAGACACATGCACCCCAATGTTCATTGCAGCACTATTTACAATAGCCAGGTCATGGAAGCAACCTAAATGCCCAT
>NC_041223.1:17021402-17070215 GCF_002837175.3 Physeter macrocephalus | reverse complement strand
AAATTGATGACTAATAAGAACCTGCTGTATAAAAAAATAAATAAAATAAAATGCAAAACAAAAATGAATACTAAACTTTCTTTGGGTTATTTGTATGGAAATATGTTAATATAAATGTTTCAGACAGTACATGAAATTCCTAAAAAAAAAAAAAAAAAAGCCTGATCCTACTTCAATGCTGGAATCATCTGGTCTTCCGGTAGCCTCAATGCTCACCAGCTGAATAAAGCCTTTAACAAATTAAAAAAAAAAAAAGATTTTTTAAAAACTTATTTTATTATTTATTTTTGGCTGTGTTGCATCTTCGCTGCTGCACGTGGGCTTTCTCTAGTTGTGGCCGAGCGGGGGCTACTCTTCCTTGCGGTGCGCAGGCTTCTCATTGCGGTGCCTTCTCGTTGCGGAACACGGGCTCTAGGTGCGCGAGCTTCAGTAGTTGTGGCACGCGGGCTCAGTAGTTGTGGCGCACGGGCTTAGTTGTTCCGTGGCATGTGGGATATTCCCGGACCAGGGCTTGAACCCTTGTCCCCTGCATTGGCAGGCGGATTCTTAACCACTGTGCCACCAGCGAAGCCCATAGATTTGGATGATTTTCTAAAGTTCGCACTTAAACATTTTTGAGATGAAAACACCATTATTATCAGACAGTGAAATGAGACCCAAAGAGAAAGCCAAGTGTGGAGGGGGAAGCTTGACTACATGAACATTGACTCTCCACCCAAACAGTGGTTCGTCACACTAATAGAAAATGCCCACATAGACAGTCTTTCATGATAAAGAATAATAAAGAGAAGAGCCTAGGGGCAGAGGGAGGCTGAACAGCACAGACCAAAAGCACTGGGATGAATCACTAAAGCAGATTCAAGTTTGCTCCAGTATTTTCTGGGATCAAAGCTCCCCCAGCTGTGGCCTGAGAGACCTTCATTCTGAACCAGTTCAGGAAGTCTTCTGATTTCACTCTTTCTCCAGTGCTTTTCCTCTCCAGCTCCAACTTTCCTGGAAAGCTAGACTACTTCTTTTTCCTTATAGAACACATGTATTATGTATATGAGGGAAGCAGGTGAAAAATTTAACTCAGTAATAACTTATGTACTGAAAAAATAAGATTTCTCTATTTGGTATACAATCCATACAGTCTTCCACAGCTCCCAGTCACTGGCTAGCCATAAGAAATGAATGGAATGCCCAATATGGTTTAAAGCTTAGTCCAATCCAGTATTTTATGTTGGCTCCCTATTAAATCAAATAGTTTTGTCTCTCAGATAGACCTCCCCTCCCCTAAGGTAATGTCAGGGTACAAGCAGAGAAGGGGGACTCAGGGTCCTTGGGTAAGCTGTCCTATGGTCCCTTGGGCAATGTCCTATCCACTTGATTGCTGGGCACCCTGTTGGTCTATGAGGCTGAGGTCTGAGGTTGTTGAACTCATGATCCGTCCTTTGGGCACAGGCTCTTCTCCCAGCACCACTCCCTGTGCTGACGCAGTTTCACCTTGGCTCCTGTTGGCTGTATACCCTGAAGCCTTTGCCAGGGTCTCCAGCCAGCCAGCTAGACTGACTGTCCACTCCCAATCTTTATTGTGGGGTCACCTTGCCCATGGCTGGCCCACCAGCTCTCAGGCTCTGCCTCTTCTCGATCACAATATTCCATAATAAATTTAAAAGCAATTACCCACAAATGTAACACTTATTTAAATGTATACTTTATATCAATCTAGAGTTAGTACTTAGCTGTATGTCCCTTCCTCACCCTCCAACTCTAAGACTCCTAGCATGCTTTCCCCTTTGTCCCTCTCTTGGTTGACCATCCCCAACAAGATTTCAGGTTCACTAGCTTGTTCTGATTTGTGTTATACCAGATATATCTAAGCTTGATACAGAAATCAATATCTTAAGGAAGTTTACTTCATTGTTTAATTCACTCTACTGGTACCTAGGGATACTTTCTTATTTGCTTGAGAAATTTTAGTAAAAGTAATGAGCGATATTCATTTGGCAAATATTGATTGATCACCCGCCATGTGCTGAGCACTGTGCTAAATGATGGGGAATGTAGCTCCTTACAAGATGGATAAGGCCTCTAATTTTACAGAGCTTATTTTGCTGCTTTTTCCTAGTGGACAACTAGCATTGACCTACCACTGCAATCATGACATACATTTCTAGTACTGATCAAAAGTTTTTTGGCAAGACTTCTTTAACTAGTTGAGAATGGGTAGACAATGGTGAGTTAGTTAAAGCTCTTTAGATCTGGTACTGTAAGAGTGAGGATGTTTTGATTGTAAGGTGTAGACCGTTCAGTTAAAAGTAGCTTAGACACTGTGGAGTTCATTATTCATATTTCAAGAAGTCTGATGATAGGGTTTTGCCTGTGTTGGTTAATTTAGTGGTAGAGCAATCTAGGGAGATCAATCTTCCTGGTTTTCTCAGGGCTGAAGGGTTTCCTGGGACACAGGACTTTCAGCACTAACACTGTGACAGTCTCGGGTCAACTGGGATGGTTAGTAACCCTATCATATCATCAAGGGTCCCGTTTTGGCTTTTGTCCTCTTGGAGCAGCTCTAAGCATCATATCTTCATTGGACAACTATCACAATTAGGACACTTCGTGAATACCTGCCTATATCTCTTTGTATGAGAAAGAAAAACCTTTCCAAAAGCCACCTGGCAGAATTCTCCTTTTATCTCATTGGCCAGGGTTGTGTCCTAAGCCCGTGCCTATACTAATAACTCTCAAGAGATATGAATGACCATGATTGGCTAAGATTAATCAGTATTTATGACTTGAGACTGGGAAGGGGCATATGAAACATATATCTTACAATATGTGAACACATGCTGATATAGAAAGTGCTGATATTACTTTTCTAATAGTAGAAAAGAAGAAGTGGAGAGGAGGGCTTCTCCGTAGACAACCAATGCAACTAAGAAAATTCATAGACATTCAAAGAAACAAAACAAATATACAGGTTTAAAAAAAAAGTTAATGGAAACTGATGCCAGGTGGACCCAGATATTGGATTGTAGTGTAAAAAGACGTCAAAATAAATATTTTCAAATAATTAAAGTAAAATATGTTAACTATGAGTCAAAAATAGAAAAATGGAAGCTATGAAGAGAACCACATGGGAATTCTGGAGCTGAAAAAGTGCAATAGCTGAAATTAAAAATTCACTAGATGGATGCAACTTTATATTCAGGAAAAAGAATCAATGAATTTAAATATATATATATATATATATATAATTAGATTATTCAGTAAAAACAAACTAACAAAAAGAAAAGAGATGAAAACAAATGAACAGTCTCAGACATATATGGGGCAATATCAAGTATTTCAACATGTATATAAATGGGCTCGCCCAAAAAAGAGAGAGTAAAATGGGTAGAAAAAAATTTTGAAGAAACAAAGTCTCTCAAATTTCCCAGTGTTGTGAAAAAAATTAACTTATTGATCAAGAAGCTCAAAGAGGGCTTCCCTGGTGGCGCAGTGGTTGCGCGTCCGCCTGCCGATGCAGGGGAACCAGGTTCGCGCCCCGGTCTGGGAGGATCCCACATGCCGCGGAGCGGCTGGGCCCGTGAGCCATGGCCGCTGAGCCTGCGCGTCCGGAGCCTGTGCTCCGCAACGGGAGAGGCCACAACAGAGGGAGGCCCGCATACCACAAAAAAAAAAAAAAAAAAAAAAAAAAGAAGCTCAAAGAATACCAAGTTGGCCAAAAACAAAGAGAACCATGCCAAGAGACATGGTTAAACTGCAGAAAGACAAAGAGAAAATCTTGAAAGCAGCAAGAGAAAAATGACAGATCACATACAGGGAACAACAGTATGAATAGTTACCCACATTATAAATAAAATAAAAAATAAAAAATAAATACAGAAAAATCAAGAAAGCCAAACGTTAGTTTTTTTTTAAGAAATCAACATAATTGATAAAACTTTAGCTAGATTGATCAAGAGAAAGAGGACAGATAATAATGACCAATATCAGGAATGAAAACAGGATATCACTATGGAAATTGTGAGGAAGGAAAAAGAAATTTGTACTAGTTTTGCTGTTTCACCTCAAACTGCAAAAGTATAGCCACAGTGCATGATATGTGCTTAGTTAAGATGAAAAGACATTAAATTTATACAAGAAGATATTTTGAGAGAGGCCATATTCATAGAACATTTATTACAGTATATTATTATCATTGCTCTATTTTGTTATTAGCTGTTGTTAATCTCCTACTGTGCCTAATTTATAAATTACACTTTATTATAAGTATGTATATATAGGAAAAACATAGTATATATAGAGTTTTGTACTATCTGTGGTTTCAGGCATCCACTGGGGGTCTTGGAATGTACCCCCCACTCCATGGACAATGGAAGACTACCGTACTCGTAAATTCCTAAGTATGATGACAAAGTCTGTGTAAAATTTCTTCCCTGTCCCTCCGCATTAAACTAGTACAAAAAAAAGAGTTGGAAAAAGTAGAATATAGAGTTGCTTAAGCATATTATCTACAATGTCCAGTTTTCATTGAAGCACTTGACAAATTCTAATGCCTATTTAAGATTAAATTTTTTTCAACAAGTAAAAATAGGCAGCAACTTTCTCCATCTAATAAAGGTATCAGCAAAGAATTACAGCTAATCTCATATGTAATGGTGAAAGATTGAATACTTTCTACCAAGGGTCAGGAATAAAACAAGGATGTTCACTCTTAACACTTTTGTTCAAAATTGTAGTGATGGCTCCAGCCAGTGAAATAAGAAAATCAAAAGAATTATAAGGCTTATAGTTTGAAAAGGAGGAAGTAAAACTTTTTTATTTGTAGAAAACATGGTTATGTATTTAGAATATTGTAGAGAATTTACAAAACACTATTAGAACTCATAAGTGAATTTAGGAGGTTTATACATGAGAAACAAACCATGTGAAACTTAGATTTAAAATTTTCCATTTATAATCACATTTAAAATACTTGAACATAAATGTAAGAAAAGATTTCACATAAATGTAAGAAAAGATTTCAAAGTCTTGCACTGAAAACAGAAAATATTACTAAGAGGAATTACAAACTGCCATATAATTCAGTGGAGGAAAGTATTGTTTCTTTCAATAAATGAAACTAGAATAACTGAATATCTGTATGGAGGGAATGAATACTCTTTCCTCATGCCATAGACAAAAATTAATTAAAAATGGATAATGGACCTAGATAAAAGGGCTAAAGCTATAAAACTTCTAAAAGAAAAAAGAAACGAAAAAAATCTGTGTGACTTTAGGTTCAGTAAAGATTTTTTAGAGATATCATAGGAAGCATTAACCACAAGAGAAAAAGTTGATAAATTGGACAGCATCAAAAATTTAAATGCATGCTTGTTGAAAACCACAGTTAAGAAAATGAAAGTACAAGTACAGATTGGGAGAAAATATTTGTAAAATATATATTTGAAAAGGAATATAAAAAGAATTCTTACAGCTCAATAATATGACAACTCAATAACAAGACAAACAACTCAATATGTGTATGTCAATCATACCTCAATAAAGTGGTTTTAAAAAATAAATGAAATAGACCCCCCCCAAATGGGCAAAAGAGTTGAATAGGTACTTCACAGTAGAAGATACAAGAGGCCAAAACAAACATGTGGAAAGATGTTCAACATCACTGGAAATTAGGGAAATGCAAACTAAAATTATAATCAGATACCTCTACACGCCCATTAAAACAGTTCCAATAAAGAAACAAAAACTCAAAAAGGTAAACATAGAATTGCCATATAATCCAGCAATTTCACTCCTAGGAATATACCCAGAAGAATTGTAAACAGGGACTCATTTTGCTGTGCACCTATGTTCACAGCAGCATTATTCACAATAGCCAAAAGGTAGAAACAGCCCAAATGTCCATCAGCAGGTGAATGGATAAAAATGTATGTACATACAATGGAATAGTATTCAGCCTTAAAAAAGAATGAAATTATAATAAATACATGCTACAACATGAGTGAATCTTGAAAACATTGTGCTAAGTGAAATAAGCCAGACATAAAAGGATAATAACTGTATGATTCCACTTATGTGAAAGACCTAGAATAGGCAAATTCATAGCGACAGAAAGTAGAATGGAGGCTCCTAGAAGCTAGAGGGAGGCTATAGGGAATTAGTGTTTAATGGGTACACAGTTTCCATTTGGGAAGATGAAAAACTTCTGGAAATGGTTAGTGATAATGACTGCACAATATTGTGAATGTACTTAATGCCCCTGAACTGTACACTTAAAAATGGTTAAAATGGTAAATTTTATGTTATGTAGAGTTTACCACTAAGGGTTCTGCTCCCAATTCCAATGTAGGGAGTATTTCCCCACACCAAGCAACAATTCTCAGACACCAGCTGGATGTCTGTCCTACAATTCAACTCAATCCTGACACCATTTACTCAGAAACATAAATAGTATCAGATTTCACAGGTTAAAGGCTCAGTCTCACAAGACTGCCCTCCACTTCAGCTGCCAATCACAAGTCCAGGAGGTTACCTGTGCTTCTGACTAACCGGCTATAAATCAGAGGTTCCCACAACCCCCCTCCTTGGGTTCGATTAATGCTGGAGCAGCTCATAGGACTCAAGAAACCAGTTTACTTACTAGACTGTGGGTTTATTACAAAGGATATTAAAGGATATGAATCAACAGCCAGATGAAGAGATGCATACATCGGGCAAGTCATGTGGTAAGGCCTAACTTCTATGCCCTCTCTGAGACCACTATACTCCAGCATCTCCAAGTGTTCACCAACCCAGAAGCTCTCAGAACCCCGTCCTTTTGGGTTTTTACAGAGGTTTCATTAAACAGGCGGGGTGATTAAATCATTGGCCATTGGCTATCCATTCATCCTCTAGCCCCTCTCCGCTCAGGGGAGGGGAGAGAGGGGAAGAGGAAGGGAGACAGAAAGTTCCAACCCTCCAGTCACCTAATTAGGTCCCTTGGCAACCAGCCCCCATCCTTAAGAAATCTAGGTGCTTTTTCCAAAAGCCACCTCATTAACATAACAAAAGACAACTTTAAAAAAAACCCGTCTTTATTGGAGTATAATTGCTTTACAATGGTGTGTTAGTTTCTGCTTTATAACAAAGTGAATCAGTTATACATATACATGTGTTCCCATATCTCTTCCCTCTTGCGTCTCCCTCCCTCCCACCCTCCCTATCCCACCCCTCTAGGTGGTCACAAAGCACCGAGCTGATCTCCCTGTGCTATGCGGCTGCTTCCCACTAGCTATCTATTTTACTACAAAAGACAACTTTATTACTTTCCTCACTTAGAAAATTCCAAAGGTTTTAGGAGCTCTGTGCCAGAAACTGGGAGGAACAAAATATGTATTTCTTATTATAAATTACATCACAACCACAATAAAAATGGTTAAAATGGTAAATTTTATGCAAAATTTACCACAAGGAAAAAAATTAAGTACAGAACCCAAGTGAACAAAATACTACTACATGACATGGGTGAATCTGACAGAAAGGAGCAAGAGAAGAGAGTGCACTCTATGATTCCACTCATGTATTTACAAAAGCAAATCAGTGGTTGCCTGGTGCTGGGGGTGGGGCAGCAGCAGTCACATTTGGGGGATGGTGGAATTGGTCTTAAACATGATTGCAATGATGGGTTGTAGGACTGTAGAAGTTTACTAAACCTTGTCAAAATGTGCAATTAAAATAGGTGAATTTTATGCTGTGTAAATTATACTTCAATTACACTGAAAAAAATCCCTTGGCTTCCCACCTATTCTATTAGCACTGCAAGCTGGCATTGATTAAGTCAGTTTTCAAACTCTATAACTTCCTCAAAATATTTTTAGGTTCTAAACAACAGCATTCCAAGAGGATCCCATATTATGAGGAGTTTTGTAAGGATGGGATATAATTATCCATTTTCCGATGGACAATTTCTAGTTAGAGGGATGCTTCCTCTTATATTTAATCATATAAATATATTTATATTTATATCATATAAATATATTTAATCATATAAATATATTTATATCATATAAATATATTTAATCATATAAATATGAATTGGTACCTGTAGAAGCAGGTACTAATTTGGTGGTGGTACTAATTTGGTGGTGGTGGGGGGCGTGTTCTAGGTTTGTCTTTTTTTTTCAAATGAAAGAAGAAATACCCTATTTAAATAATGTTTTATTTTCACAGAGTTGTTCAAATTTTCAGACTGAAAAATTTCCCCTGAAATTCCTAATTTAAGGAGTAATTTCACTTTCCAACTAGTTAATAGGACGCTATTATAAGATGAAGATTACATTTAGACCTCGCTTAAACTGTGAAATGGGGTTTGTTATCTGCCATCCTTGACACCCTCCTTCTACCTCATCGCTCTTGGCTTTCCAGACTGTGGGTCAGCATCAAAACTTACCTGCTTTGTTTTCTCTCACATCTCATTAGCACCCAAATTAGACTGTGTGCTAAAATGGCTTTAGAAACTAAACCAAGTTAATATGTCTGTTCCAGATAAAACAGTTACATTTTCTGGATATATGCCCAGGAGTGGGATTGCTGGATCCTATGGTAACCATAGTTTTAGTTTTTTAAGGAACCTCCATACTGTTCTCCATAGTGACTGCACCAGTCCTACATTCCCACCGAGTGTAGGAGGGCTCCCTTTTCTCCACACCCTCTCCAGCATTTATTATTTGTAGACTTTTTGATGATTCTGGAAAAGACGACAACTCTAATTCGAAAAGATACACGCACCCCAATGCTCATAGCAGCACTATTTACAATAAGCCAAGACATGGAAGCAACCTAAATGTCCATTGACAGAAGAATGGATAAAGAGGATGTGGTGTGTGTGTGTGTGTGTGTATATATATATATATATATATATATATATATGATGGAATATTACTCAACCATAAAAAAGAATGAGATCATGCCATTTGCAGCAACATGGAAGGACCTAGAGATTATCATACTAAGTGAAGCAAGTCAGACAGAGAAAGACAAATATCATATGGTATCATTTCTATGTGGAATCTTAAAAAATGATATTTACAAGTGAACTTATTTACAAAGCAGAAACAGACTCAGAGGCTTAGAAAACAAACTATGGTTACCAAAGGGGGAAGGTGGCAGGGGTAGGGGGAGGGGGAGGGATAAATCAGGAGGTTGGGATTAACAGATACACACTGCTATGTATGAAATGGATAAACAGCAAGGACCTGCTGCGTAGTACAGGGAACTATATTCAATATCTTCTACTAACCTATACTGGAAAAGAATCTGAAAAAGAATATATATATATATATGTATGTATAAGTGAATCATTTTGCTGTACACCTGACACTAACACAACACTGTAAATCAACTATGCTTCAATAAAACAAAACAAAACAAAACCAACAGCCTCCTGGAAGAACTTAAGGGGATATTCCAGTGAGGGGAGTTTCAGGTCGATCTCTGAGGCCGACATTTCTGAAGAAGCTGGTTCTCAACGGCTCTCATAAAGCAAGATGGAGTGGGTGTTGGGGCCCTTCCAGTAAGGCAGGCCCTGCAGAGGGATTTAATTATAGCCTCGATATTACCAGCAATAACAGCTATATGGGGCTGTTCATCTTTTGAGAAGTCTGATACCCATGAGCTATTTTAATCCATTTATTCGATTGCGGCAGGGTTGCAAAGTATTAGTGTGGTTTTCTCTTCCCATGTATTTCTCTTCGCATTGGTGTCCTCACCCGTACCCTGCAGAGGGAACTCCAAGCCCACAATGAAGCAGAAACCGAGCCTCAGAAAAACTGTTGGCCCAAGTGTGGGACCCAAAGATTTGGATTTATGCTTTCCTAGTCCATCCCGACCCGCCCTCCTCCGTCCACTGCTCACCATGCACCCCCGTGCAGTTCTGGGGCTGGAAGGGACAGACAAGTTAGGCAGCGGCCCCCAACCTTTTGGGCACCAGGGACCGGTTTCGTGGAAGACAGTTTTCCCACGGACGGCGTGGGCGGGGGTTCCGGCGGTACTGCGGGTGGTGGGCAGCGATGGCCAGCGGCGGGTGAAGCTTCGCTCACAGGCCCGCCGCTCGCCTCCTGCTGTGCGGCCCGGTTCCTAACACGGGTCCGTGGCCCGGGCGGGTTGGGGACCCCTGAAGTAAGGCACAACTGGGATAGCAGAGGAAGCTGTGGGGGACTGGATTTCTCAGGAAGAAAAGCAGTCTTTTAAGATGTCATCATTACCTCTGATCTCTCGGTCCCAGCCAGAGGCAGGTTTACAGGAAGCTGCTAACGAGGCCTGTTTTAAGGCCTTCCCCAGATCTGCCCATTGCAAGGTCTGGAAAGGGCTCTAGCAAAGCATTCACGCGGTCAGATGATTTTTGTGGTGAGTATGGTCTTGGAGTGACTTTTGGACCATTCTACATGTCTTAAACTATAACAAACAAAAGCTTTAAGATGAATAATGCTTAAAAATCGAACGGGAGAAAGTCACTTTAGGAGAAAAATGGGCAAAGGACAGAAACTGAGACCGTTGGATAGAAGCTGTTAGATATTTAACAATACCAACTAAGAGTGCTGTTCCTTCCACCCTGCCTTCCCTTCTATCCCATTTTCCTAAAGTATGATGGTGTCAGTGTGGCAGGGGGCCTTTTTAGGACACAGCTAAGGGAAAGTTGTTGGGGACACAGTTAGTTTGGTTTACTTGGGATAGAAGATTCACAGTCACCTGTGATTACAGGCATGTAGTCACTAGGTGTTAGTGTAGCAATGGCTTCAGGATTCTTCCAACTGCCTGCTACACCGTCTCCCCTCGTGTCATGAAACAAAAGTGCAGGGCAAGGGGACAGATCGCTACCTGACCTGGTGCTGCAGGTAGTGGAAAAGAAACAGTATAGGTAGGGTGTATATGTCAATCTCAATCTCCAATTTATCCCTCCCTGCCTTTCCCCCCGGTGATCGTACATCTGTGACTCGATTTCTGTTTTGTAAATAAGTTCATTTGTACCATTTTTTAAGATTCCACATATAAGCGATATCATATGGTATTTGTCTTTCTCTGTCTGACTTACTTTAAGGACCTACTGTAGAGTACAGGGAACTCTATGCAGTACTCTGTAATGACCTATATGGGAGAAGAATCTGAAAAAGAGTGGATATATGTGTACGTTTAACTGATTCACTTTGCTGTACACCTGAAACTAACACAACATTGTAAATCAACTCTACTCCAACAAAAATTAAACAAACGAACAAAAAATGTAGGGAAGCCTGTCCCGTGAGATTGTGTAAGTGATGCCTTTGATTCTCACCAATGCAAAGTCAAAACCGCAGCTGTCTCCTCTTATGAAAATTCTTGATGATGCAACATATATAAAATGCCCGGTAAACTTTTTTCTCTTATGAGAAACTTTTCTCTCTTCTTTCTCTTATGACGGAAACTATGTAAAATAGAATTTATCAAAATTCCTACAGTAGTAGGGCAGAAACCTGTACCTATACTGCAAAGAGCAAGTATATCTGTGTGTGATGTTACATGGTTACATCCTAGATACCAAGACACATTTTTCAGTCATCCATGCTAGAGAAAGGACTGAATTATCTTTCTATTTTCTGTATTAAAAAATTATTACAAAATTGTTGTCACGTGAAGAGGTGACCAAAGTTTATGCAACTAAAATATGTAAGGAAAATAATATAATAGAGATGTTTCAGTCAGTTAATTAATAAAAATATCGTGTAAATGCTCTGGATTTTGTTATGTTTATGGTATATATCAATGTATTAGTCAGGGTTCTCCAGAGAAGCAGCCCCAGTAGAATATACATAGGTATATATAAGAAGAGTTTTATTGTAGAAATTGACTCTTGCAATTATGGAAGCCAAGAAGTCACAGTCTGTGACTGCAAGCTGTAGAACTAGGAAAGCTGGTGGTATACTTCAGTCTGAGTCCAAAGGCCTGAGAACTGGGGGACTGATGGTGTAAGTCCATATCTGCATCCAAACGCATGAGAGTCAGGAGTGCCAGTGTCCAAGGGCATGAGATGGATGGCTCAGCTCAAGCAAGGAGAGCGTGAATGCACCCTTCCTCCACGTTTTTGTTCTGTTCAGGCCCTCAGTGAGTTGAATGATGCCCTCCACATTGGGAGGGCTGTCTGCTTTACTCAGGTCAATAATTCAAATGCTACTCTCTTCTGGAAACACCCTTGCCAACAAGCCCAGAAATAATATTTCACCAGCTATCTGAGTATCCCTTATCCAGTCAAGTTGGCAAATAAAATTAACCATCACAGTTAGCTTTATAATGTTCATAACTTCTTGTAATTATTTTTGTCATCTTAAATAAATATTACTCCCATGCTTAATTCTGTATTCTTGTCTTTAAGAGGGCCTCCCAAGCTGTATTAATTTGGGGCCCACAAAATCGGCATCACTGGTCCCCTCATTTGATTATTTTTCTTCTTGCTCAGTTTAGATTCCAGCGTCCAACATTGTACTCCCCCTTTGCAAATACTCTTAAAACCACTGCCTTCCCTCCCTTTCCCTGGTAAAACTCCAGCCCAGGTTAAGCACAACTAAACACCTACACAGCACCGGTACACAAGTAAGCAAACTGGACCACAGGAGAACACAACACTGGTGCCAACTAGATTCACTTTAAACTCGGAACCACCCATTTCAAATGAGCTCAATACTGTTCAGCAATCTTACTACACTTTCTTCATGTGTGTTTTCCACTCTCTGAAACAATCATGCCGCAGCACATTCTCTTTATTCAAACCTCCTACGTCTCCTCTTGCCCACATCTTCATTCTCAGTTACCTCATATTCCATTGATAAAACAGATGCCACCACCCAAGAATTTCTCTATTTCCATGCCAGTAAATTTCTAACATATGCTCTCTTTTTCAATGGATAAATTGTCTGCTCCTGTTAAAGACCAAACCCTCTACTTAATTCTGGATCCATCCTTTTCCTGCAAATATCATGTGTCTTTCCTAGATCATCAATTCACCCCTTTCTACTGGATCATTCCTATCACCACACTAGTATCTCCTGCCTTCAAAAGAGACACAGTGACAGAGACAGAGGCAGATAGAGACACCAGAGAGACAGAGACTTTCTAAACCCCTATAAACTTTTCAGCTGTTGCCCCATTTTCCTGCTCCCTTTCACAGCAAACAGACCATCTCAAAGATGCTTCTGTAAACGTTTATAGCCAACCCCAGCACACACACACACTCTCCACATCAGACCCTTTCTCGCCACCTCCACCACTGTTATTCAAGTCCAAGCCGCCATCATCTCTAGCCTGGATTACTTCAATCAACCCCTACATCTAGTTCTTCAAAGAGCAGCAAGATCAATATTTTAAAATGCCAAACCTGATTAAAACCTCTATCGTTACTCCGACAACTTCTTATCACACCTACAATGAAATTGAAACCCCTTACACATGAAACTAACACAACATTGTAAATCAATCATACTCCAATAAAAATTTTAAAAAAAAGTTGAAACCCTTTGTCCTGGTCTACAAGGACTTCCACAATCTGGCATCTTTCCTTTTCTCTAATTTCATCTCTTGCTTTTTTCTACCTCATTTACTATGCTCTATAGCACATCAGATTGCTTGCTATTCCTGGGACAAGTGAATTCCTGCCTGGGGGGCTCTGTGCTCTCTGTCCCCTCTACTTGGTGTACTATTCTCTAAGATTTTCATCTAGCTTTTCCCTTAATTCCCATTTACTTAATTCTGCTCAAAATTAACCTCTTCTAAAAGTCTTCCCCAACCACTCTATCTAAACTAACACTTCCTACCTACGTTCTCAGCTTTGTTTTCTTCTTAGCACATGTCACTACCTGGTATTCATATCTGTTTATTCGTTACCTGTCTTTATGTTTACTCTTTGTCTCCTCCACTAGAATACGAGTTCCATGAAGGCAAGGGCATGATCTCTCTTGTTCTCTGCCATATCCCAGGGCTTAGGACAGTGCGTGGCACGTGGTAAAAACTCAATAAATATTTTAAATGAATGTAAGAGTGAATGAATGGATTAGCTCTTCAATCTATCCTGTCAGGTTTTAGCCCCAGTGATACACCTGAAATTGTCAAAGTTACCCGTCAGCTCCATGTTGCTCTCTGCTATTTTCTTGACATGTGAATAGGTTATGGTACAGGCTAAGTTGCTAAAATAGAGACCCCACAGTACAGTCATTCTAGAGAGAAGTTAATTTCTTTCACAGTGGAGTCCAGAGGGAAGCGGGCATTCCATAGCAGATGGGGGCAGTTCTGCTCCACAGAAGCATTCAGGGGTCCAGCTTTCCTTCTTCAGTTTCTCTGATATTCCATAGAGTGCTGCCTTCATGTGCGTATGATTGAAACTGGGTCGCTTCCAATGTCTACATTCCAAACAGGAACCAGGAAAAGAGAGTCTCTGCTTTAACCTCTAAGGAGCATTGGCCACAGTGGATCATTCCCTCCTTCTTGAAATGCTTTTACTCCCTTGGCTTCAGTGGCACAGTGCTCTCCTGGGTTTCCTCCTACTCTCTGCCAACTCTTCCTCATTCTTTCTTGCTGGCTCTAGTTCTTCTGTTGGACCTCAAAATGTTGGACTTCTCCAAGGCTATGTCCTGTGCCATCTTCTATTCTTTCTATTTACATGCTTCTCTAGCTAATTCTATGCAATCATGTGATTTTATATACCATCTAGATAGAAACAATTTCTGAATTTATACCTGTAGCCTTGACCTCTCACTGGAGCTCTAACATCATAGATCTAACTCCCGACTTAACACAGCAGACCGTAACTCCTGGTTGCTTGTCCTCCCCCTCCCCCTCCCCCATGCCTGCCCCTGCTCCAGCTCCAGTCTGCTGCACCTCAGGAAATAGTGGTGCCATTGACCCAGTTGCTTTGGCCAAACCCTAAGTAGCATCCTTAGATTTATTACTCTCCTTCACCTCCTCACATCCAGTCTATTGGCCAGCCCTATACTCTCAACCTCCAGAAAACATCCCAAATTTGTTAGCTTTTCTCTATCTTTTTAAAAAAAAAAAAAACCCCTATCTATATTTATTTATTTTGATTTTTGGCTGCGCCATGTGGCTTGCGGGATCCCGGTTGCCCGACCAGGGATTGAACCCCTGGCCATAGCAGTGAAAGTACAGAATCCTAACCACTAGGCCTGCAGGGAACTCCCAGCTTTTCTCTATCATCATCATTACCATCCCTGGACTACTCATATCCTTTTTTTCACTCCTGCTCCCCCAACAACCCATGCCCACACAGCAGCCTGAGCGATCTTTTATAAACATGAATCAGATGCCACTCGCCTAGCCTCTCCAATGTTTCCCATCTCCTGTAGAATAAAAGACAGACTCTTTACCCTGGTCTACAAGGCCGTACAGGGACCGGCCCCACCTACCTCTCCAGGCTCATCGCCTGCCACTTGCCCTCTGGGTGATCCAACTCCCACCACAGAGGCACATACCAAGTCCGTTTCCATTTGGGGGTTTTGGATGAGGTGTTCCCTATGCATGAAATATTTGTGCCCCAGATCTTCCCCAGACAGTTACTTTTCATCCTCTCGGTCACATCTCCAATGCCAACTCCTCAGAGAAGTCTTCCTTGTCCACACAACCTTCAGCAAATCCTCCATCTCAACACATCACTCTCTGTCACGTCACCCTGTCTTATACCCTATGTGGCATAATATATTTGTTTATTGTCCATCTCCCCTCACAGGGAATATAAATTTCATGGGAGCAGGCTCTGCTTTGGTCTCCCCTATAACACCAGGGCCACACAAATATTGGGCCCTCAGGAAGGATTTGCTGAATGGATGCCTGAATATGGCTCAGATTTTGGAACATTCTCGGCATCTCAGGAGTGCTTTAACGATCATAACAGTCTGAAGAAAGGTGTTTTATTTCCAATGGCACTCAAAGACTTTCTGTACCACTTTAGTACCATAAAATCTATCCTTCTCTTCTGACATAAGGACGAAAAGTGATGTTCTCATTTGGTAGATACACCCAGAAGTATTTAGGAGAGACCACAGTCTATAGTGTAGAGATTCTTAATCTGGGTCCATGGTCCGCTGAGAGGTCCATGGATGAGCTGAAATTATATGCATTTTTCTGGGAGGTGAGTTAATAGATCTGTCAGATTCTCAGAGGGGTTTGTGGCCGAAATAAAGGTCACTTTATTGTAGAAAAAGTATTTGAGATAGAGTCACAAGATCTGTATTTGAGTTCTGGTATTGCCGCTTACAAATAATATAAATCTGTGCAGATTATGTAATCTATTTGCATTCTAGTTTCTTCATCTCTAAAAATAACCTTTTGTATTCTAATTTACATGTACCTGGCACTGTAGAAATGTATTTAATTCCATCACTGAATGCTAGGTGCTTTATTGCATCTCATGGATAATGACACTGAGGCTCAGAGCACACTTGGGTTACTTGCTCAAGATAATCTTCATCCCCAGGGAGGTTCTTGACCAAGACTCACACTCCTTCCACTATCTGAATTGGCTGCTCTTTAAAAAGAGTTTGCACTATCATACATGCTGCAGTCCAATTTCCCTGAGTAGGATAATTTCTTGGACACTTCACTGCAAGTACCATAGGAAAGCAGCTCGCTGGTGGTGTGCTTCTTCCACAAGTAAGTGTCATCCTGAACCAGAAAAGACTGTCAGTTCAGGAGTGCAGACCTTATTTTCCATTCCTTACAGAAGTGAAAACTGAGGTGCAAAGAGACTAAGTAACTGACCTTAGGTCAGAAAGCTAGTAATTTGCACAGCTGGAAGACTATACTTCAGACTCTAATATTTTCTTAGATGACCTTGGGAATCTTTTTTTTTTTTTTTTTTTTGCGGTACGCGGGCCTCTCACCGTTGTGGCCTCTCCCGTTGCGGAGCACAGGCTCCGGACGCGCAGGCTCAGCGGCCATGGCTCACGGGCCCAGCCGCTCCGCGGCACGTGGGATCTTCCCGGACTGGGGCACGAACCCGTGTCCCCTGCATCGGCAGGCGGACTCTCAACCACTGCGCCACCAGGGAAGCCCGGGAATCTTTATTTAACTAAGATTTTTGACTAGAGAGCTGACTCCCTATCTTCATAGTTCATTTTCTGGCTCTTGTGCAGAAAATTATTTTAAAGTACTTTGGAAAGCTTGAGCAATATTTTTCTCTAAGAGGACGGAAAGGTATGTGACATGCCCATTGAACAAGGACTAATGACATTGTTAAGCAGGGAGGGAAAAATAATATCACTTCTACATCGATTTCAGCTCTTACACATTTAACATCAGAAAATGACCTCTAAAATGAGGAAAGCACCAGCTTAACATTGTGAATTGACAAGGATCTCGGAAATGAGGAATTACGGTTGAGTAGAGATTCAGCTCTGCAGGTACATGGCTGAGTAAGAGGCAGCTGAAAATAACACAAAAGCAACTGATGAGTATTTGACTTAAACTTTTTCCCTTTCACTCTGTCTATACCCATGTCTATGACACTTTGTAAGAAATAGGTAGCAGACTAAGACAGTATTCAACAGCGCCTTTAGGTGGCCAATGATAGCGTATTGTCCAGTCCCAAGAAACAGCTGTGCAGTACCTTTGATTTTAAATACATTTGTCCTTAACTATAAGTTAAAAGCTCAGTTTTTAAAAGTTTGTGCCATTGCATAGGCACTTAAATATAAGCAATAGTTTGTTGGTAGCTGAGCGTTTGGCTTTTATTATCCTCTCATCCAAATGTGCCTCTAGATCAAGTAGACTTTCTAGAGAACATTTGGGAAAAGGGCAGGAGCTATGAGCCCCTTATTGTTTTCAGTGCATTTCTGCCCCATATATCATGGCAGCTCTATGATTGCTTTCTTTCTCTTTCTTTTCCTGTTGCTTCCCCTTCCTCTCTTTTATTAATGCCTTAGTCTATTGACCAAATAGCTCATCCACTTTATTCAACAGATTTGCCTTGGAATAATTTTGGCCATCTCTAAAAATCAAAGAAGTCTTCAAAGGATGAAAATAAGTTCCCTTCAAGGAACTGCCAACACCAAAGGAAATTTAAAAATAAAAGGCCCAAAGGTGCATAATGAAGATGATATAGTTTGAATTATTTCTCTGAATTATTTTCCTTATCTTCTAGTTTCTTTCCCTGTAGCTCTTTCATCAATATGGACAAAGAAAGCACTTCAGGTTCATGGGGCCTGAGCAGGAGGACAGGGAACAGAGAAAAGGAGAGAGAAAAAAGCAAGTCATGAGAAACATTGGTCTTAGCCATCCCACTCCAGGGCCAAATCCTGTTCAGGGAAGTTTGAAAACAGCCAGATAGTTTGGGGCTACTATGGGCTGAATGTTTGTGTTCCCCACAGATTCGTGTGTGGAAGCCCTCATCCCCAATGTGATGATACTGTATTTGGTGGTGGAGCCTTTGGGAGATTATTAGGTCAATCTCATGCATGAGATTAATGCCCTTATAAGAAGAATAAAGTGTTCCCGCCTCCCGCCGTGTGAGGATACAAGTCAGGGTGTGGAATCTGCTGGCACCTTGACCTTGGACTTCCCAGCCTCCAGAACTGGGAGAAATAAATGTTTGTCGCGTAAGTCATCGAGTGCATGGTATTTTGTTATAGCAACCTGCACTGACTAAGGCAAGGGCATTCCCAGAATGGTGGGGTTTCTTTGTACTTCCTTGGAACAGATGTGGGATATATGAAGCCTCTTGGAGAATCACTGGGTTAACATAGTGACAAGCAGACAGAGGCTAGAAGTGGCTGAGGAAGGGTTTGAAGCCGAGATGGCCTGATGGCCCCTCAGGTCTGCCTTGGGCAAGCAGGACGCCCTGAAATCCAGAAAAGTTCCTGGGTCCCTCGAGGTGGCGGAGGGGGCACAGAAGGTTCAGAGCTGGGGGTCACGTCATGTGGGGTGAGACTTCGAAGCAGAGGCTGTTAAGCAGATGGCCCTACACTAGGAGCCACACCAGTCAGAAGCAGAGGTGCAAACAGAGAGCCGTGGACTGCAGTGGCCGTGAGACACAGCGCCCGCGCCGCTGCCTGTGAAGCACTACACTCCCTGCGTGGGACCGTCTTGGCCAGGAAGAGGGGGAGCCTTTGCACGGAGTTTGCACCTTGAATTTGACTGAATATTAACCCCAAATGGCCAAGTATAGTAAGTGTGCCCTGAAAGAGATTGTTCCCAACCAAAAAAGGCTGAGCTAGATCAACTGCTGCCATCCCTAACCCCTACCCTTTGAGGAAGTAGGACCTGAGTAAGATGTGATCAGTTACAGGAAATAAAGTGTCATATTTTTATACTTTAAGCAATGCATTGGGACTCAAACAAATATCCACACTTTAAATGTGACAACACTCATTTGGATTAATGATTTTTTAAAAATCCCATTACTTTATTTTCATATCGTTTAAGCGAGGCAGATGAGTCAGTCAAATCACTGATCTCATTAAAGGCAAAAAAGAGATCTTGTGATAAATGAATATCTGGGGATTCATATTGGTACTCAGCTACATGGAAAGCACCAGGCATATTTCGTAATAAACCAATAACACTGCATTACACAAAGTTCATCTGAAAACGAATTATTCAACTAGTTATTGGGAATAATGTTTTTAGAGGTCCCACGTAATTTCCCACTTTCCCAGCTTTTCTTGCCCCCTGCAGACTCCTTGGTCTCTCTGCCGGGACATCCGACTTCCTCCCACGGAAAATGTGCCTCAGATACAGTCAACGTAAAACCTGCACAAGGAAATCAAATCCAAGAGTTCAGAGTCACACCACTCTTGGATCAAAAACAATCACCAGTTCAATCATCTATTTTTCTTATTTGCTTACAAATAACTCTCAAATCTAAAAATCACTTCTACACTCAAAGGACAAAAGGTTTGTAAGACAATTTTAAAAATGAAAGAAAAATTATTCCTTTTGGAAATGAATATTGGGCTTCTCTAAAGATTTGAATGACTTTGCTATTTACAATGTGTAACAAACAATTTATCATTTAATTACATACTGCCTGGCATTATTGTCAAATTGCTTCACTTATGAACAATCCTGTCTTCCCGAAAAGATTGCAAATTCTTCGAAGGCTGGACAGCTGGTCTTACACTTTTCTGTTTTGCTTCATGGCAATTCACAGAGTGGTAGGCACATAATAGTGCTAAATATATATTTATTGGATGACTGCAAAGAACATATTGATTTTACACTATATTAACATAGGTTGAGCCTGGTCAAGAATTTTTAAAAGAAAAAGATAAGCAAAAAATCGAATGCAGTTTAGAACCTCTTAGGAGCACTGTGAAAAATAATTCAGCCAGAAAATCCGCTCTAAATTTAGTGTAATAATTTGTACCGCAGAGATTCAAAAATATGGTCCAAACAGCAATCTGCACTGTAAGGTAACACATTCAATATTTGGACATATTAAGAAGGTTTTTCTTTTTTCATTAATTGTAATCAGAGTTAATTTTTTAGGCTTTTTATGTAGACTGAATGAAGACTCTTAAAGAAAATTCACTGTAGAAAGAAAATAGCCATCGTGGGCCCACCCTTTTCTCAGTTGGAAGCTATCACCAAATTGCAGCAATGAGGCTTCACCGTGCTATGTTAGGACTAGGAAACAGCGTCTACACTTAACAGTACCTTTTTGGATACGTGGTTTCTTTCTGCAGAATCTAAGCCATCTCTGTCTTTTATGCATTCCCTATATTAATATTGTTTTCTCTGCAGGATCTCTTTGATTATAATAGGATCAAGAATTTCTACTCAACACTTGCCTAAGAGCTAAGAGGCCTGTGGGCACTGGCTCGAAGGGGAGAATCTCTCAGGAAACTCCAGTTGGTTCCTGTCATTGGGGTCCAGCATTCTTAGCAATGATGCAGTTTCACAGATCTCCGCTGTCCCTCTCCAGGCAGGGTTGCCACTGTCCTTCAAACACATCTCTGTGCTCTTTCTTTCTCAGTTAGTTCTCATTACTTGGCATGCCCTCTGGGCTACTGCCCAGCTATAAATCCTCCTCATCCTACAATCCAGCTCCTGTACCACCTTTTTGGGAAAGCTTTTCAGACTAAGTCTCCCGTATCTGATATTCGTTATTCTTATTGTCTATTTCCTCATCTGTAAAATGGGGAAAATAAGAGTATCTGCAGCATGAGGTTGTTGTGAAGATTAAATGACAATTCAGGTAAAGAGATTAGAACATGCTAGGAATGTAGCAATACTAACATAGTTTAGCTATTATTTTAAATACAAAATACTTGAGGTAAAAGGCCCTTTGGTTTAATGCTTTCTTTGTTTTTCTGCTTATTTGTTTGCTTGCTTTCTTGTTTATCTGTTTATGCCTTGTCTCCTCAGGAGAGGGGTAAGAGTCATAAGGGTGCAGGGGTGGAGAGCACCTCTTGTTCTTTGTGTGTGTGTGTGTGTGTGTAGCTGTGCGCAGAAGGTTGTGCTTGCTACTCACTGGGAGCATACGGGGAACCTAAGACCAAGTTCCCGTCCACTCAGTGGACCAGAGGCCCACAAGACTGGAAACCAGCAGTGTTTTAATGTTGTTATTAAAACCTTATTCTTTCATTTGACTTCTCAGATCCGAGGCAGAAAAACAGAACAGGCTGGCTTGTAATTTATCGTTATTAAAATAGGGACATTCCAACTCAACAACTTCCCTGAAACAGCCCTACTTTTAGCAGAGCACTAAAAGAAGAGGGTCTGAACACAACCCTGGTGGTCTTCCAAGGCCAAAGCTCAGAGAGCTTGGTTCTCCAAAAGAGTGAATGCCCCAGTCCCTGAAATTAGCAACATTCTGAGGACAAGCAATACTTCTGCCAAGGTGAATGGTAACATCTGGCAAAACCCATGGGTTCATATTCCTTTTGTGATTCCATGAAGCATTCTGTTTTTTCTTTTTTTAATTGAAATATAGTTGATTTACAACATTGTGTTAGTTTCAGGTGTACAGCAAAATGATTCAGTTATGTGCATATATATATATGTATATATATTCAGATTATTTTCCATTATAGGTTATTACAAGATATTGAATATAGTTCCCTGTCTCCGCGGCACGTGGGATCCTCCCAGACCAGGGCGCGAACCCGGTTCCCCTGCATCGGCAGGCGGACGCGCAACCACTGCGCCACCAGGGAAGCCCTGTTGCTCATCTATTTTATGTATAGTAGTTTATTTCTGTTAATCCCATACTCCTAATTTATCCGGCCCCCCTTTCCCCTTTGGTAACCATAAGTTTGTTTTCTATGTCTGCGAGTCTGTTTCTGTTTTGTGTATAGATTCATTTGTATTATTTTAAAAATTCTACATGTAGTTGATATCATATGATATTTGTCTTTGTCTGGCTGACTTACTTCACTTAGTATAATATTCTCTAGGTCCATCCATGTTGCTACAAATGGCAATATGTCATTCTTTTTTATGGCTGAGTAGTTTTCCATTGCATATATAAATCACATCTTCTTTAGCCAATCATCTGTTGATGGACATTTGGGTTGTTTCCACATCATGAGGCATTCTTAATCACAGGGAGCAGTTGAATTGTTAATTAGACTATGGGTCATGGAGATGGTGAGGGATTACTTCATTCATTCATTCTTTTTTTCCCCTCAACAATATATTTTTCATCTCCAACAACTCCTTTAATGATCATTTGAATGTTCCAGGAGGATGCAGACCTGCTTTCCATCGTGCCTCCATCTCTCATCCCCAGTTGGCCAGCTATGGAATCATGAGAGGTGACCCATTGAACTTAAGATCCTTCATATTAAAACTAACCTTCTCATTCAATAAATATTTACTGAGTGACCACTATCTGTCAGACTATTCTAGGTGCTGGGGAAAGAACAGTGAATGAATGAGACAAAATCATGGCCCTCATGATGCTTGTTTTCCAGTGAGGAGAGATACACAACAGATAAAAATACCAACATGTCCTATTATGGTAAGTTCTACAGAGAAAATTAAGGAAGGTCAAGGGAATAAAGAATGCAGGTCACGTGTACATTATTTATAGGGTGGTCAGAAAAGATTCCTTGGCTAAGGTAACATTGTGCAGAGACTGAAGGAAGTCAGAGGGCAAACAAACCATGTAGAGATCTGGGAAGAGAACTTTTGAGGCAGAGGGGACCACAACTGCAAAGGCCCTGATGGAGGAGCAAGTTTTGTTGGTCTGATGAACGATGATGAGATAGGAAGAGTAGGGAAAAGTGACAGGAGATGAGGTCAGAGAGACAATGGGGCCAAATAGCAGGGCACTTGTAGGGCACTAGAAGAACATTGGCTTTGAGTGTGTTGGGAGCCACTAGCAAGTTCTGTGCAGAGGAGTTACCTCTGGCTGCTGTGAAGGGATGAAATACAGAGTGAAAGTCTGGGATCAAGAAGGAGGAATGGCAGGGACTGCTGATTGCCACTTAGTAGTCACTTGTCCTTTCTTACTTTAGTAATAGGACCCTGATTCTTTTGTGGCAGCAGTGTGCCCAGCTGAAACCTCTATTTCCCAGCCCTCCATTGCAGCTGGACATGGTCCTGTGACTATGTTCTGGCCAAAAAACTGTAAGAGGATGATTCATAGCATTTTTGGAACACTGCTTTAAAAGAACCCACTCCATTTGGAGGAAGACTTTTTTCTTCTTTTGCTTCCTCCTGTTGCCAGCCTGGAATATAAGCATAAGGGGTGGAGCCCCAGTGGCCATCTTGAATCATAAAGTTACCTTTAAAATGAAACCACATGCTGAGGATGGTGAAAGCGCCGATGGTTCCTTGATGAGAGCATGGAGATGCCTCACCAACTCTGCACTGCCTATTTCTGGACTTGCTTCATATGAGAGGGAGATACACTTCTGTTTTGTTTAAGCCATTGTTATTTTGGGTTTTTCAGTTACACACAGCTAAACCTAAATATAACTGACATAGGAGGCCACTGCAGTAACCCAGATGAGAGAAGATGGTGGCTTGGACCAGAGTGGTAGCAAAGGAAGTTGGATGCTGGATACTGTTTTGAAAGTAGGGCCTATAGGATTTGCAGATGGGTTAGATACAGGAGTGAGAGAAGGAGAAAGACTAAGGAAGACTTCTGGGTTTTGCCCCTGAGTGATTTGATAGTGCCATCACTTATAGAGATGCAGAAGCCTTGGGAGAGAATATGCTTGGGTGTGGGGTTGGGTGGATTCAAGAGTCTAGGGCAGTGACAGACTAGCCTTGCAAGAAGCAGAGAGGGACCCAGTGAAGCAGAAGGAAGGGTAGAGAGAGGGTTTAGATTGGTGGGGAAATGAGGTCACTCCTGTCCTACTGCTCTTATTTTCTCAATAAAGCCTGAGGCCAGGTCATCAGCTGAGACAGAAGAGATGAAAGTAGTGGCAGTAGAAGAGAGAAGTATGAAATAGCCATTTTAGAGAGTGGGGTTGCTGGACGGCAATGAGTGAGCGTCCAAGGAAATTTGTGCTAAAGTGAAGCAGTTAGCAGTGCTGGGTGTCTTCTGCAATCCGGTCCAGTGGCACTGCTGTGTTTATCTGGGTTTTGCCAGACGAGTATGTACCATGTACGATGACAGGAACATGGGAATGAAAGGGTGTCTGCAAGATAGGGATCAGAACGATGGATCAGGAATCAGAACTAGACAAAGGAGGAAGTAAACATACGAGATGGGTGATGGATTAAAAAGTTGGGGGTTCTTGAAAAGACTGAAAATTGCTCGAGTGTGGGTGCTTGTAACGTGAGCAGGGGAGAGAAGGTGATGCTGGCCAGGGGTTGCGATTGTTGAAAGTGAGTGGCTCAGGTGAGAGAGATGAAAATCACCAGAGAGAGAAGGGATGAGAAAGCTCAAGCTATTAAATAAAGGTATTAAATGGAGTATGTTGAATTATAAGACTAATAATAAATATTGTTCACAAATTCCTCTAGTTAGTTGGTTTGTTAACTAGTTTGAATAAAGATACTATTCATCAGTATAAGTACTTTAAATTAAAAGGTTTTTTGTTTGTTTGTTTGTTTGTTTTTGATGGGACATTTGTAGGATTTCAAAGAACAAAGTTTTACCCAAACATCTAAGTTTTTGTGGGGGTGAAAATATAAAGCAATTTTCTCTATGTAAAATTTCTTCATATCTTAAGATCCTTTCTTTTCCCTCTGTGAGATTTTTTAGGCAGTTAGTCCATTAACACAATCCTTTAAAAACTGCCCGGTTTTTCCCCTCTAAAATTTATTTATTTATTTTTGGCTGCATTGGGTCTTCATTTTTGTGTGCAGGCTTTCTCTAGTTGTGGCGAGCAGGGGCTACTCTTCATTGCGGTGCATGGGCTTCTCATTGCGGTGGCATCTCTTGTTGCGGAGCACGGGCTCTAGGTGCACAGGCTTCAGTAGTTGTGTCTCACGGGCTTAGTTGCTCCGCAGCATGTGGGATCTTCCCGGACCAGGGCTCAAACCCATGTCCCCTGCATTGGCAGGTGGATTCTTAACCACTGCGCCACCAGGGAAGTCCCCCCTCTAAAATTCGTCATGTCATAGCTTATTTTTTCTAAGCCAAATGTTGCCACCTCGTATTTTCCTCATAACTTTTTCACTGTTTTTCTAAACTCTTATTCCCATATTTAGTTATTTTTTAAGATGTTTATTTCCTTTCTTCCTGCTCCAACTGCCTGTTATAACCTCGCTCATGCTCAGATTCTTTTCCTTAGGAGAAAGAATTGGGAAGTTTCCCAACTCATTTTGTGAGAGAAGTTTCTAGACCCTGGGGGTCTCGTGAGCACAGAGGATCTTGTACATTATCCTACATCTAATGGAAAACATCCAGATGATAGGGCCAGGCCTCAGGTACGGGTCCAGTTTGTCACAGGTGGTCTCTGAAACATTATGCAAATTGCTTTGCTCCTCCCATCTCCTAGTCCCTCGTCATTAACTCAAAAATTATTAATTGGGAGCCTATTCTCAGCTACTCAGCATGCTGATTAAAGTAATTCACATTAGTGGGCAATGACTGATTGGCTTAATTCTCTCAGGGGCACTCACATTTGTAAAATGTGCATATTAATCCAAATAAATCTCTGATTCATGGAACAAATGTGAAACAAACGATTAACACTTTATTTTAGGATTTTCTGTGCTAGAACACAGGGACTTCCCTTTTCTTTCTGCCTCAAAGCAGCCTTCCCATTCATGAGAAAGTGGGCCAGGACAACATAACATTGGGAAGTTGAGTATGTGTGTGTGGATGTGTGTGACACCACTCACCTCATCCACAACTGTCTCCAGTTTATGATCTATGTGTCTTCTTCTTTGGGAATCAGAGATACTCACATCTGGATGACGGTTAAACCATCTTATTCTTAAATTGTAAACTCTTGATCTCAGGATTCTACTCCCTGGTTTTCCGTAGAAACTTTCTCAGATACCCAACTTTATAAAGGTTTTCAGGAAAACAGTCTTAGAATCATAGATGTCCCTGGATCCCGGTTCTTCCTTTAATCGGTTGTCAGTCACTGGAATGTACAGAGTGACTAAGAAACCAGAGATGAGAGGCAGGGACAAGGAACCTGAAATTTCCATTTCTGTTTCTCAAAGTGGCCTGGGCTAAATGCGTGTTTCCCATCCTCCACTCACCGTGCAGGTTATTAGGAAAAGCACCCTGACTGGGAGATAGTACCATGCAGTGGTTATTATAGTGGGCTTGAGCGTCAGACAGGTTTGAGTGTGGCACCCAACTCGACTCCTGGTATCTCCGTGACCTTGGGCAAGTCACTTAAGTCTCAGGTGGCACAGCTTCTATATCTAGCAATGAATTATTCTTACTGAAAGTGTGGCTGATGAGAGCAGGCCTGTCTGTGCCTCACCCACCCTCGCCAGCAGAGCTGTGTTTGATGCAGCTTTCCTGCCCAGAAGGTGCTCTTTCAGGTCCAGAAACTTCCCTTGGAAGGAAGGGTGGCAGCGATGAAATGGGTATGTAAGGGCTCTTTCCTCTTCATATCTGCTAGAGGAAAGACCTCCTTGAGTCCGCCCTATAACACCCCTCCTCCCCCCCTTTGCCTTTCTGGTCGCTTCCTGGATGAGCAGCTGTAGAGCGAAGGCGAGCAAGAAGCAAGCGTCCTCCTCTGTTTCTCTTCCAGGAGTTGAGGCGATGAGCCTGGCCCTATGGGGTCATGTTTTAATTATAATTTACACCACTCGCTCTTTTACCATCTCAGCAAAGTCTTGAACCTATCTCCAAGTACCTTTCATCGGCCTTTTGTAAACAGCTCGGCACACAGAAGGAGAATCAAGTTTCTGAAATGAGAAAACAAACAAAAAACAAAAACCATATAGTACTAAAAGAACTCGTGCTTCTTCCTGCCGGTGACTGTTTACGAGAGGGAAGTCAGCGGGGCCCCCAAGAGGTCGCTGGTGGCGCAGGAACTGAGGCCAGATTGTAGAGAAAGGGGGAAGGAAAAAAACCCCAGAAACTTTCTTCCTTGTTGCGAATAATCGCCGCCCCCCCCTCCCCCCCTCCCCCGCTCCAGGCAGAGGCAGTAACGTGACACCCGAGAGAAACCCGGAGACCCGAGCCGAGAGAGGGAGGTCTTGAGGAGGGAGGAGAGAGAGCGGCGGAGAGCCGGAGGGAGAAAGGGGAGGAGAGGGAGGAAAACCCCTGTCAAGGAGGTGGAGCGAGGGGATGGTGTCCGCCTCCCGTTCCTCCCTGCCGTTTTTTAGAGGAGCCTGAACCCGGACAAAACACGCCGAGACCGACAGACACAAAGCCGGGGGGTCCACGCTGGCGCTGGAGGCGAGCCCCGGCGGCCGCGAGCGAGCCCGAGGCGCGGCGGGGCGCGGGGCACGGGGGCGCTAGCGGGCGCGGGCCGGGCGCGGGCAGCGCCGCCGAGCCGGGACCGGGCACCTCGGCCGCTCGGGCCGCGGCGGCGGGGACCATGCCGAGGAAAGTCTCCTGAGCCCGGCAACTTCGGCCCCTCCCCGCCCCCACCCGGGCTGCCCTCGGCGCGGCCCTGTCCATGTGCAGCCGGCCGGCCGGGCTCTCCTCCTCGCAGGCGGATGGGTGACCTTTTCCTGGCGCGGGCAGGCTGTGCAAGGCGGCGGAGCAGGCGATGAAGAAGAAGCAGCAGCAGCAGCATCCCGGCAGCGGCGCGGATCCCTGGCCCCATGGGGCCCCTCTGGGGGGCGCCCCTCCCGGCCTGGGCAGCTGGAAGCGCCGGGTCTCCCTGCTGCCTCTCCTGCGCTTCTCCCTCCGGGACTACGGTTTCTGCATGGCCACCCTGCTGGTCTTCTGCCTGGGCTCCCTCTTCTATCAGCTCGGCGGGGGACCCCCGCGCTTCCTGCTCGACCTGCGGCAGTATTTGGGTAAGGAAGGGAGACGGGAGCGAGGGCGGCGCGCGCTGCTCGAAGTTGTGCAGGGGAGAGTGGGGCGCGCCGAGCACTCTGGAGCTGCGCCCGCCGCCGCCTCCCCGAGGCTCCCCAGGTGGGACGCCGGCGAGCATCGGTGCGGCGGCCCCGAGCGGCTGCTGCCTCCAGCGCGTCTGTCTGTCTGCGCCTAGGCGGGGGCGCCGCGGGGTTGATGTGCCGGGCAGGTACCCCGGGGCTGGGCGCTGCATACCTTCCCCCGCCTCCGCCACCCCGTCTGGGCGGAGTGCAGGCGTGTGAGTGAGTGTGTACGAGTGTGGTATATTCAAGCCTGGCAGAGTGGGGAGAGGCGAGGGCCAGCGACAGCCCCTCCATGGCATTAGTGGCCACAGTCCCGTCCTGTCCGGCGCTCGGGGTCGCGCGGGTGGGATTGACTCCTCCCCACGGCCCGTTCTGTGAATTGTGCCCCCAAGAGCTCCTGCCCCCTGGCCTGGGTGGCCCAGGGGCAGTTTTCAGGCTCCACGCTGTCCCTGAGCTGCCTTGTGCTTGGGGCACCCCCTGCCCACCCCACTGTCCTCAGCGAGTGAGACGCGGGGAGCCGGGGTCCGGGGCGCGAGTCACCCTGGCCAGCAGTGTCGCCTACTTCGACTGAACGATCCTCAGCGCCGTGTCTCAAGCCTGAACTTTTGCGGGGGGAGCGGGTTGTGCCTGGTTTATTAGGAGCGAGGTCGCCTATTTTAGCAGAGGTAGGGAAGGAGTGTGCGAAGAGAGAAAAGAGCGTCTCCAGAGAGAGGGCGTGACCCGCAGCTCGGTGGTCCGGGCGCGGGGAGAGCGATGCCAGGGCCCAGCGAAAGTACCCCCCCCCCCCAGGCCCCCGGTGCGCGCCTTGGCTAAAGGAGGATGCACATCTCTCACAAGTCTGTGGCCAGAAGAGGTCTTGCCGGGGCCGGGGCGGGGGCGGGTGGGAGAGGCTGGGAGGGATCCAGCTAATCGCAAACGTCCAAGGGGATAAACTTAAGCCCCCGGCAAACTTCGGCATCGGCGTGATGGGAGCGAAGGCCCAAAGGGAAGCCCCCGGAGCGCTGGAACCGTAATGGGCCAAACGACTCCGGCGGCGGAGGCTGCCACCCTCACCCACAGAAATCCCTTCGTCGCAAAACCACAGGTCTGGATAGCAGATCGTTTTCGAAGGAAAAAACCACTTCAGCAAAGTGACAAATGTGTTAGAGCGTTTTCAAATGTACACGCAGATAAAATAATGTTTTCTTCCACGTAGAGAAGCTCAGATTTTTAAAGTTACACTTCTTTTTCAGTAGAAACTTTGGGGAACTACGATTTTTCTAAGATGCTTTAGGGAAAATTAAAGGAAAATATTGCCCAAGTAGATTTCGAGACATATCTGGTTTCTTAGAGGATTTGGGGTAAATATGCACTTTTGCTAAGGAGTCAACTCTCTTCTTTCGAGTTCTGTGTTAGGAAGTCTCACAGCCTCGTAGGCTCTCTGATTCCTGCTAGTACCACACAGGCAGGTCACAATTATTATGATTACCGACAATCACCGTCAACTGGCATACACGGAGGGAAGTGATCTGGAAGCTCAGGGGCCTTTCTCCATAAACTCTGATAATGAATTCTTTGGTGAGGTTCTCTTAAAGCAAAATATGCAGGCAAGTGATGTAGGGAAAGTACAGTGGATAGGGAAGGAAGACATCTGTGGTGTCCTCAGGAGCACTTGGCTTTGGGCAGAGCACTGGAACCACATGGGCCTCAGCTTTTCCATAGGTAAAATCCTGGGCGGGACCAGATTGTCTCTGACACCTCCACCCAGCTCTTAAAATGTTGTGGTTCTGATACCCTTCTTGGGGCTGGGGAGCCTGGGAGGAGGAAGAAGCAAAGGCATGTAGGGAGGCTAAAATCAGGAAACCGCAGCATCTAGCGTGTTAACCTCTTGAAAATTCAGCCAGATACGTGTGGTATCCAGAATTTAGTGTTAGTGTGCTTTCATTATATATTTCAAAAAATGAGGCCTGATAAATTTGGGGGCTTATTTGGTGGAAGGGTGAATTCACAGCATTCACTCAGGGAACCAGGAAGAACTGAAGGATGGAATATTGCTCCTATTACTAACTCACCATTGAGTTTCTGACTGATGTAACAGGTTAAAAAATAACATCATTGTGAACGGAAAATAGGATACCCTTGGCCAGATTTGTTCCCTGTTGCTTTGTTCTGTACACATAATGATTTTCAGGAAAAGCAGGCTTGTGGTCTTTAAGGGGATCTAAAATATACCCTTAATAAAATAAGGCCAAGGTATCTGCAGAATTACTCTCCCCTTGTTTCCTCCTTTCTATTATTTTAGTGTCTGTGAAAACAAAATTGTGGTTAGTAAACACATCCTCTCAATTTTCCTAGGTAACCAATTTCGGAGGCAAGTATTTTTCTTAAACACAAGTTCATATAAAGTCAAAATTTTCCAAATCAAAATAATATTTATAGCAATATTTGTCTTGACAGGATATTATTTTTAATATGCTTGTATAATATATTACATCTGACATAGTAGCTACTAAATAAATATTTGTCAAAGTGATGACTGCACCTATTGTATCAAATAGGTAGTGTGATGTTTAACATACTGAATATTGAATATTCTCACAGGAAAAAAAAAGGACCATTTATGATAGAAGCTAACATTTATTGGGCATGTGCCAATCAGTGCACATGTAGAATGAAATTGTATTAGCACAGCAATATCATAGGTAGGTGCAGCTGTTATTCCCATTTTTGATATGGGAGAAGGGAGGGCAACGAAGTTCACCGACTTGCTGAAGGACGCATAGTAAGTAAGGCAAGATTTGAACCCACATCTGGCTGAATCAAGTACCCATTGCATTAGCACTTCAAGCAGTTTGAGAGAAAAAGGAAATAGAGCCAAGATGCGAGTGGAAATCTAAAGGGCTGACTGGCAAAAAATGATCATTTTTATTTCCATAATTTCACTTTCCTTTCCTTGATACTTTTACTCTGAGTATCTTGAGGGGCCAACAGAGAAGGGAAATAATTCAAGCAGCTGGCCTGCCCTTAACTCCGCCTTCCTGTATTCATCTCTGTGACGCTGCTTCCATGTACTAAGCAACTGAACTCTCCCAGAGCCACACAACTGGAGGTGATGTGAATTGGAATCAAATTAAATCTTAAATTCCTAATTTCTTTCTCTCTTTCTTTAGCAGCCATTCACTGTCTAGGCCAGTAGTTCTCAGTGTGCGGTGCCTGGACCAGCAGCGTAAGCATCACCTGGACACTTGTTACAAGTGCAGATTCTCAGGTCTCATCCCAGACCTATGGAATGAAAGAGTCTGGGTGTGGGACCCAGGAATCCATTTTAGCAAGTCTTCCAGGACATTGCTTTCACAAAGTTTCCTATGTATTTGAGAGAAAGAGGGGGGATGAGAGAGGGAGAAGAGATTTATAAAATACTTAAAAAGTGATGGACATGGTTTCATTTTTTAAACTTCAGCTTTTAAAAATGCATCTGCTTTGCTGCTTACGCTCCATTGTTTCAAGGGAAGGACCAGCCAACAGCTGCAGCCCCAGCTGGCTTTCAAGTTTCTGAGGTTAGAAGATGCACGGAATGAGGTGAAGGGGGGCAACGAGAAAGCATAGTGTGGAGAAAAAAGGGAAAAGAGTCAGTAATGATGCTTTTTCTTCTCACAGGAACTGGGGTCAGGCAGCTTCTTTTTTCTAGTCAGTTTGGGGAAGGGCAAAGTCTGTTCTTTTTAAAGATGCTTTTTGCTGCAACAGATTTATTTTTTAAAAAAAGGAAAGTAAATAAGTCAGGGAGAGGAAAGTTATGCAGGCATAACTCTTGTCTTGATTCTTTTCCTCCTTGAAATGGGTGGAGAGAGGAGAGCATAAAACACACAATGGGATAAATAGATGAATAGAGCAAACTGCTATACTTAACTTGGAGACCATAGTCTTTCCAGTTCAGTGAAGTTATTTCATTTATTTTGAAGTGGCATTCAGACTTTGACTTGCTATGGAAAACCAACCAAAAGCAAATAAAATCTCCCGCAGAAATTAGATTATGACGCAGCCTCTGCCAGTAGCCTCATTACTTATGAGCTGTGGAAATATCAAAAACTTGGAATAACACTCGTTACATCGATGTAAACCGAATAAGTCAGATGGCTTACTACTGATCCTGTACAACCGGCAAACTCTAATGATGTATTATCAAGACTTGGGTATGTGATTTAGCCTTTATGGGGACTAAATCTGTTGGATTGATCTCAAGTTGATAGGCTTTCCTTTCCATTTTTAACTTATACTATTTAAAATGGAGATATATTACTTTAGTTTTCAGAATTGCTAATCTTGATATGGATATTATATATGAGCATGGCAAATTTGAGTCAAAAATGAAAGAAAAATATGTAACTTTATTGAACTTGAAGTTCTCTGAGTTTAAATGAATTTAAAGGAAAATGTGAAAATTGAGGTCCAGACCTGTTACAAAATAGTTTCTCTAAACCTTAATAGTCAAATTAATTTTCCTTCTGCACATCACGCATGGTTTAAATATAGTACTCCAGGCCCCAGACAGCAATCTAGGAAATGAAAGCATAAAATATGATGTTATCAATAGAAATTGTTGACATAAAAAGAAAATGACATTCTTGTTCATAGCTGCAAATTTATCTTATAGGGTTGGTTGGGGACACAGTAGCACTGTATTAGAAGTAGACAGAAAATGGAATTCAACTATGGCAGACTGTTCTGTAAACACACAGCATGAATAGTGAAAAACATTCCGTCTTGTAAACTGTTTTTAACGTAGACTCGTCTCAGTATGAATTGTTTTAAAATACAGATAAATATGCATTATGTGGATTCTGTCTTTCTTCAAATTCCCTGTCATCAATCCAGGTTTAAAACACTGGTTGGTTTTGTATTTGAGAAACTAGAATGAAAGTGCTCAAGTTTTTTGAGTCTCCAAAGAAAGAGTATCTTTTGCTTCCCTACAGGGAAGCTGCAGGAGCAGAAACTGTAGCTTGCCTTGCAGCTGTACTGAAGGGGGTCAGTGATGGGCAGTGAAAAGGCATCTTATTTGACAACTGTAGCTGCTAGAATGATTAGGAATTGTCACTTGCTTTTTTTTTTTTTTTTTTTTTTTTTGGAAAGAAATGAGACTTGACCACAAATAAATTTTGTCTTACCTATATTTATTTTTATTATAGAAACTCAACTTTAAGCAAACAGTGATATACATAAATCCTTTTATTTGTCAGAAATGGGGACAGAAGCACTAGCATTTCACCAAAAATTCTTAGTTGCAAAAGTCAAAAGAATGTAGCAACTATTGTGCAAGAACGTTCCAGACAAAGCACATTTCAGTATATGCTATTAATTTTTAAAATAGCTTTATTGAGCTATAATTTGCAAACCATACAGTTCACCCACTTAAAGTTTTTAATAGTTTAATAGCTTTTAATTGTTTTTAGTATATTCCTAGATAAGGGAAACCATTACGATAGTCACTTCTAGAACACTTTCATCACCAGAAGGAGAAACCTCATTCCCCTTAGTTATCCCTTCACTATTCCTCTGTCTCCCCAAGCCCTAGGAACTAATCTATTTTCAGTCTCTATAGATTTGCCTCTTCTGGACATTTCATAGAAATGAAATCATATAATATGTGGCCTTTTGTGACTGGCTTCTTTTACTTAGAACATTGTTTTCAAGGTTCATTCATATTGTAGCATGTATCAGTACTTCATTCATTTTTATGGCTGAATAATATTCCATTGTATGGATATACCACATTTTGTTTATCCATTTATCTGTTTCTCATTTCAGTTGTTTCTGTCTTTTGGCTGTTGTGCATAGTGCTGCTGTGAACTCTTGTGTGTAAGTTTTTGTATGTGCACGTATTTTCTGTCCTTTTAGGTATATACCCAGGAGTGAATTGCTAGGTCATATGGTAATTCCATGTTTAGTTTATTGAGGAACTGCTGAGCTGTTTTCCACAGCGGCTGCACCATTGCGCATCTCCCCCAACAATGTACGAGAGTTCCAGTTTCTCTACAACCTCACCAACACTTGTTATTTTCCATTATTTTGATTGTAGACATCCTAATGGATGTGAAGTGGCATCATATTGCGGCTTTTTTGTTTTGTTTTGTTTTGCATTTTCCTAATGATTAGTGATGTTGGATATCTTTTCCTGTGCTTTTTGGCCATTCATATATCTTCTCTGGAAAAATGTCTATTTACACCCTTTGCCCGTCTTTGAACTAAGTTGTCTTTTTCATTTTGAGTTTTAAGTACACTATCCGGATATAGAGTAAAACGTAAAGAGAGCTAAATAAATTCCGAACAAGTGAACACAAAGACCTCTTTAAAAGAATCTTGGGGGTCTTACAGTTATGGATGACTTTGAATAGTAAATACTTTGCATTTAGCTCTAATGTATGAATATTCACATATAGGTAGCACTTAACTATTTTACAGATGTCACAAAGATTACTGTGACTTATATGTGGAATATGAGTGTAGTCAGTCTTGAGCAGCAGAGTCTATAGTACAGTGGATATGAGTATTCTGTCTTTGTGTTTGTTCACTAGAAAGGAGCTGATGAGCTCAGCGGGGGGAAACATTTGGGTACGCTGTGTTCCTTATATACTGTACTATGAGGCTACCAAGGAAATCTTGAGAAAATTGGAATTCATATGCAATTCATTTTTATTCACACTGTGGTATAATATACAGGACAAATATATAGTCCTTCGGTAAATTAGTAAAATAAGTTAGGAATTTTTAGGAAGAAATTGTTTTTTCCAAAAGTGTTAGAAATTTTCAGTAGGTTTTAAAAATATACATTATCAAAATAAGAAGCTTTAAAATAAGTACAGTCCATTCCATGCTGCCTGGTAAGAGACTCAATTTGAATAATTTGTGACACTCTCCTATTAAAATTATCAGGGAGCCAGACAGCAGTTTAGTGTTGGGGGTATGCTGCACCTCTCCGTCTATCTCAGGTTTTATAGCGGTTGTCTGTAATTTCCCAAAGCTAGCCACTGGCTCATTTTTCTTGCCTCACCACCTGCCTTTGCTTCTGCTATTGCCTCTTTGCTGATAGTTAAGGAAGCCCAAATTCCAGTGATGATCTCTGAACGCCTGTAGTATTTATTTCATGAGCACTTTTGAAGTTTTGACATTCTACCTTGTATTGTGATGATTTGTGGGCAAGCTCCTTGAGAGGAGGAAGCTCGTTCAAGTACTTTCCATCTCTACTGTGACACCTCTGCTGGGTACTCCACAGGAACCCTTAGGAAGTGTCTGTTGATTCAATATATTGGCTAAGCAGACTATTCTTTACTAGGGTTCCATATTCTGCTTTGTTTTGCCCTTATTTTAAGTAGAGACCGTGGGGTGGTGTGCCAGGAAAGACTTAAGCCAGTTGATTCTACGACCCATCTCTTTCTGGCTGTTTGAAGCATATCCTTACAAGCAAAGATGTTAAAACCACTATGACATATACTTCTATAAACATTTCCTTCTGTGCACGGGGATAATTGTCCACCTCTTACCTTTGGGGATTTGGACTTACATTTATAGAGCTTTCCCTTGTAATTAAGAACGCCTGCGGTCAGCCTAGAGATTTGGCTGCCTACTAGAATTCAAACTTCTTGTTCCTTGTCATTTTCCTGAACCCTGAACCAGTTTTGGGAGTTTGCAGAATAGCAGTTTATCTCTTGCTCTAAGTCAGCGTCTTCCTTAGGTAGCAATTTGTGTTAAATTAGCTAGTACGTTTCAAGCATGAATTTGACTCTTTAAAGAGATGAGACCGTAAGATGATGTGGTTTTTGAAATAGTGACTAAGCAGATTTTAACCTAGAATGGCAAAATGATAGATTATAAGATTAAGGCTCAATGCACGAACCCATTGACCCTTGTTTAATGAAAGATATGGAAATAACCTTAAGTCATGGCCTCGATTGAGTAATTCTTAGTTCATTCATTGATAGATGATTTAAATAACCATTTACGTTAAGCTGTAATGCATTTCTGGAAACACCATTGATGTTTTTCTAGCTCAGTGCATATGACTTTCACAGTCTTGATGAAAATAAAAATGAAAGTGTTCTGAGACATATAACCTCCTTTGTTCAGTCACTCAGCAAATATTCATGGAAACCTTTCTGTGGGCCAGAAGCATCCAATACTAGAAAGAGTAGAGGTTTTAGAGCAGAGATCTGGGTTGTGATCACTGTGCTACCACTTATTAGCTGGGAGAACTTGGGCGATTCTCTTAACTTCTCTGAACCTTAGATGTTTTGGTCTATACGATGGGATTAATAATTGCTATTTTATAAAGTACTTATCTGACTCAAGGCGTGGCATTTGATTTCAACAAATGCCACTTTTCTCACCTTATTCTTTTCTTCTCTCAGGTCCCCTTTTCTTTTGGCCCACACACGCATGCACGCACACACTTGCACAAACACACATACTAGTGGAGTACGCAAATTCATTCATGGTTTGCTTCCATTTGAAAGAACCATTCTACCCAAGAAATATGAAATTACTGAATCAGCATTTTGGTGGCTTATCTTGTCACCCTCACCCTCAAACTGGTGAGGGCTCTTCGACAGCTGATAAGCTCCAGTCATTTGCCCTGTTAACTTTACACACAAACTTTTCTGCTCCTCATCCTCTCTTCTGTTTCCTGGCAACAATCTTTAGAAAACGTATTCTTTGCACAGCCTGCTTTCCTCTGTTTTGAATTTACCCACACGTTTCCCCCGCTCCCCGCATTCACAAAAGAAAAGTAGTTGTACAGAGGGAGTGTGGCCCAGCTCACTCTCTGGGGTCGCCAGCCGTTCTAGGACTGGACTGGTGATCCACATGAATCAGACCCTTCCAAACGATCACAGTGCCAGGCATACACTGGGACTGCTGCTAGAGCTTCTCCCACTTGTGACGGAACTACCGCGATGGAACCAGTAGTCTGGCACTGGTTTTCCTCTGGTTCCCATTTCCCTTCCATTGGAAGTCAGGCAGGACAAGAGCAGTGAACCAAAGTAGCGGATCATGTCTTTGTCAGAAGGCTGGGGAACTTGCTTCTGTTTTCCATTCTCCGCTTCTTCACGTTGCCTTGACCTGCCCAGAGCCACAGGGCCATTACTACCTGGTGTGGATGGTTACCCAATTCCTTGAGAACTTGAAAGCAAATGGGATCTCACATTATTTGATAGAAAGTTAAATTTTGTCTAGGGAAACCATGACCTTGCAGCTCCAGCACAGAGCTTCCTGTTTTGACACGTGGGCTGTTTGACACAAATACCTTGTCACTGGATAAGCAGAACTGTCAGGCAAAGCTGTGCGAGTAGCTGGAAGGGCCAGTGGACCTAGGTCTGGAGGGAGTCCGCAAATAGTTCAGGGGTCAGTGCTGTTAAGTCACACGAGCCTCCTAAGCTTATGTTTCTTCACCTCCAAAATGAAGACGTTTGATTAGGTCCGGGATTCTCGATTGTTTTTCTTTCCTAGGACCCTCATCAGCAGCAGTGTTTCCGTGTGGTCCCGATGGTCTATCTGGGAATATGTCCCAGTGGCCGGGAAAGGGAGAATGGGTGTGGCTCTGGGGTTCTTCAAAGAAGCTCTCTAGGTGATGGTGCCTCTTTTTTCTTTAGAATGACTGAATAAGGCGCTTGCTAAGGTCCCACCTACTTTAAAATCGTGTGTTGAAAGAGTTAAGAAGCCATTTAACTGTAACAACTGAAACTATAGGGTGTTTCCTTTGGAGCCAAATGTTTATTTAAAAGATTTCAGTAGTCAGGTGACCCAGGCAAGTGAGCATATGCCAAAACATTTGAGGCCATCATTTCCAAAGTCTTAATCATTGTTTCGTTTTGTTTTGTTGTGATCGTAATTGAAGTCAGCAGCACTCCCCATCCCTGACCCCATCACCAGTTGGCCCCAGCCTATCCCGACAATAAGGAGAGGATCTCGCTTCAGAAGTTGTGGGAAGCAGAATGTCCTTAGGAAGGCAAAGAGAGAGAGAAAGCAGAGTAAGTCATGGATCTCCAGAATTCAGAGTGTAACTGTGATAGGAAGAAAGAAGGAAAACGAGTAGGGATAAGAAAGCTGTGTTTTCAGAGAGGATTCTCACAGTCTTGGCCCAGCCGCCTGCTGCTGGTTGTCCCATTCCGTTGTGGACAGCTCCGGTGGCTGAGGGAGTTCGCACAGCGTGGCAGGCTGCTTCTTTGTGGCTTCTCTCCACTTCTGCTAGCTCTTCTGGGAGCTACACAGAATAGTCGGTTGGACTTCATCCTCTTTCAGAAAATTGAAGCTAGGAAGGTGACTGTAGTGCCCCCGCCATAAATCTTGTCCAGAAAAACAGATCTATCTTCCAGTAGTTCCTCATCTGAAGTTACCTTCAGGTGCAGAAAGCACAAACAATAAATGAAAAAAAGAAAACAACATAAAAGCAAAACCTTCTGAACAATAACATCCCATAAACAAAGCAGAAAGACCCAGATTGGAGACCGATGTTTCTCTAGAAAATGGGATTAGTATGCAGATATGTAAAAGATCAATAAATCAATAAGAAAAGGAGAATTCATGAGATAAACGGGCAGAGAATACGAGCAGGCAATTCACAGAAGAGCAAACACAACTGACCAATAAGCACATGAAAAGATGAAATGATTTTCATTCCCTTATGCATCTTAATCACTTTCCTCTGTCTGTATGGCCCTTCAGTGGCCTGTAGAACTGAGAAATTCTCCAGTTCCCTGGGTTTGTGAGCCTTCTTTATGGAGAGGAGTATCAGAAGTGACTCCCTTCTAAACTGTCTTCTTTTGAAATGACTGTGCCACATCCGCCCCTGTTCTGTAGTCATGGCGGGTGGCTGGAGCCGGGGGTGGGCGGTGAGGGCAGGCAGCTCTCTGGAGCTCTGTCTCAGGTCCTAAATACAAGACTTCCTGAGTCCTTGGTGCCACGTTTGTGTTGGGTGGTCTGCCCCCTGAGATGCCCTTCTCCTCACTCAGAAGCGCAGCCAGCAAGCCACTCCCAGCTCACAGCAAAGAGCACTGTGCGTTCTGCTCTGCTTCCTTCCGTCCCTGAGACTTTGCTGAGTCTGTAAGAAGCAGAGGACAGAAGGAACTGACGTGGTGCTTAGAATGCAGCATCTTGCCTGGAAGTATCTTCTCAGTATTCCGGAGAACAGTGGAACTGACTCATCTGGTTGGAGTTTTACAGAAATGTGATTGCAGATTTTTTGTGACTTCATTCTGCTTTAGTGTCAAAATTCAACCAACGATGTGCTGCCAAAAAAAGTGTGTAAAATCACATACAGATTTAGACGCTTGAAGAGGAAGTTATTTTTACTATAGTGGGGAAGAAAACAGAAAGTGATGATTGGCGGAGAATCCAAGGCAGGGCTGAGTCAGGAGGCGAGGCTGGGGCACACCTGCATCTCCAGTCTTGCCAGACTGGCCTGGGAATTGTGGTGTGGTCGCCTCTTAGCAGGTCGAGTGAGGAGTTCCGGTGTGGAAGACCTGCCTGGGGGAGGAGGATGTTGACATAAACTCTGCGTGTGATGCCAGTTTAAGCCGTGTGGGGTTAATGTTGGTTCCTCCTGAAAATGTGAGTGTGCTCTCCAGGGTCCCTCCTTAGAAGCCGCTCTCTAACTAAGGGCTACGTAAGACAAGGAGGTAAGAACGGAGAAACGGATTCTGGAAAGCTCCATAAACATGAAAACCAAATGGTGCAGTGTCTTTAGTTTGCTTTAGCAGATGACAGGATTGAGGTCGTATTATTTTCTTGCTCGTGCTTTTCCCAGCTCAGAAGGCTGCTCTTGTTTGCTTGTCCAGCGGAGATCTGAGGCCTTACGGAGTCTGAAATGTTTGTGGTCATGTTCTTCTGGTCCTGTTGTGAGCTGAAGAGGTTCCCAGAAATAAAGGGAGGGAGAAAGAAATATGTGTTAGCAGCCATAATCTCTATCTTTTCATTGCTCTTTTCACCTGGGCAAAGGATACCTGCAGCTACCATTTAGTGATCACATTTCCAGTCTCATGAGTTTGTAGCTTGATGGTGAACTTTTCAAATGCATTTAGACAAGGCTTTATTCAGGCCTTCTTGTGTCTTGCTCTCCTTTTCCTTGTGGCTGGGGAGATGTGTGTAGGTTTCACGAGCCTGCGTCTTGAAATGTGCGCACTCGTGGTGCCGCTCTGTGTGTGACCTGCACTCTGGCATAGAAAGTGTGGGTGCGGCACATTCTTAGGTGTGCTCCCTAGCTTGGATAGGGAGAACCTACTAGAACATACTTTGGTTATTGGGCAGGCTTCTACTTTTGTGTTTCGTTTCTTTTATGGCATGATGCATTGCTGTTTCAAAACACAGCTCCCTTTCGCCAGATATTTCCCCGTCACCTTGTTGGAATGATAGGTGACTTTTTGTTAATTTCGGAGTAAGTCTTCCCCACAAGGCTTACACTTCACTGAAGTTTCACATCAATGAGACTTAAAGGATCAGAGAACATGAGTTTTCCTATTGTTTTCATATGCCCGCCCTCCTTCCCATTTGGCTTCTCTCTGTCGTCTCTTCTGTCTAATCAAGTTCATTCCTTCAACAAGTGTTCATCAAACTCCAGTTATGCACTGGGTGCTGGAAGTAGTGTGACTAATAACTCTGTCCCTACCCTTGGGGGGCTGCATTCTACTAGGAGGGGCAGAGAAGGACTTAGGATAAATGTAAAGAGTGATGAACAGGGGTGTCTGGGAAGCCACGGGAGGAGAGTAGAAGCAGAGATTAGATCTGCCTGGCTGTGATTAGGCTAATGATGTCTTTGGTTAAGACCCTGTTTATGCCAGTAGCTAAGGGGTTCTCAAATCTGGCTGCACGACAGAATTACCTGGAGAGCTTTGGAAAATACTGATTTCCATTCATTTGGTCAGGGGTGGGGCCTGGGCATCTGTATTTGTTTAAAGCTCCTCGTGCGATTCTGATAGGCAACCAAACTGGAGGACCTCTATAGTTGATAGATGGCCGGATAGCTTTGTGTGTGCGTTAGGTCTTCTTGTGGTACTATTCAGAGATGCTTAGCCTATAGTCTTTTATTTGGCTGTGACTTATAACACTTTAGCTTTCAGCTTCTCTATACCAGCTCTTCTCAAACTTTAATGTGCGTTCAGATCACCGGGGAACTTGTTAAACTGTAGATTCAGGTGCAGCAGGTGTGGGGTGGGGCCTGAGATTCACATCCCCACCAGACTGCCAGTGTCACCAGTGCTGCAGTCGGAGGACCACACTTTGAGTAATAAGGGTCTACACTGTAGCATGTTTGGAACGTGATTAATAGTTGTAAACAGAAAAATGAGTGAGGCTTCATCCTAGCCCACTAAAGATCTGTGCTATTAAACATTTTATAAGTTTCTTTTAATTGAATTCTCATTCACCAAATTGATTGTTCGAATTTGAGAACATTAGATTTTTCTTAAGAATCACACACTCGGGCTTCCCTGGTGGCGCAGTGGTTGAGAGTCCGCCTGCCGATGCAGGGGACGCGGGTTCGTGCCCCGGTCTGGGAAGATCCCACATGCCACGGAGCGGCTGGGTCCGTGAGCCATGGCCGCTGAGCCTGCGCGTCCCGGAGCCTGTGCTCCGCAACGGGAGAGGCCACAACAGTGAGAGGCCCGTGTACCACAAAAAAAAAAAAAAAAAAGAAAAAAAAAAAGAATCACACACTTGCCTGATTAAAGTTTAAAATGTCTGCTTTTATTAATTTCTGCAATCCAGAGTATTAAAATGCAGGCTGTTTGGAGATTTGTGAACATGCAGATTTGACTTAATGCCAGATTCATTAACAAGCATAGGAAGTTAAACAGTTGGTCTTGGATGTAAAGTTTCTTCAAACAGTTATTGCAGGTTCTTGCACTGTTTTAAATTTTAATGATGTCAGAATTCATTGCTAAGTGTCCTGTTATCCAAATACTCCAGGTAAAGTTTTTTTTTTTTTTTATGGTCAGAGCAAATACTTGGATATAAATAAAGCAAATAATTAGAATGACTCGGTGTAATGTTTTGAAAACACAATTTTCATAGATTATTAAAACCCTTACATGCTCATTGTAGAAAACTGGAAAATAGAGAGAAGAGCACAAAGAAGAAAGTAAAAAGCATGTTAATTCCTTTACTCAGAACTGCTTTGGTTTGGTTACATTCTTCCTCTACTCAGCAGTACCACAAATGTTATTCCATGTCTTTACATATTTTTCAACAACATTGGTTTTCATAGCGGCGGAGTTTCTTATGAATGTACAGTAATTCCTCTAGCAAGGCCTTTTGATATTTAGCCTATTTCCAGTTTTTCATGATTCTGCATAAAGCTGTGATGAACAGTATTAAATTTTTGCACACTTCTCTACTTCCCTGGGAGAAATTCCTAGACTTGGAATTGCTGGGTTAAAGTGTGCACCTATTTAAAAATTGCTTTTAGTACAAATTGCCATTTATCTCGGTGTGTTTCACCAGCAGTCTGTTTTGCTCATATTTTGCAAACACTGGATATAATCTTATAAAACTCCTCACCCATTCAGTTGGTGAAAAATGATATTTTAAGCTCTAATTCACATTTGTTTGAATATTAGTGAAACTGAACAATTTGACTATGTTTTGGGAATTACAGTTTTACCCTTTCCCATTTTTTCCCTATAGATGTGTTCTTTCTCTTACTAATTTTAAGAATTCTTTAGAGATGAAGGGTATTAGCCCTTTACCATACATGCAAATATGTTTTTTTAATTGCTCTTTAGTTTTTAAAATCAGTTTCTTTTATTTTTCCTTTATGCTAATTACGTTTTTTCCATTTATTATTTTTCCTTTGCTTTCATGCTTAGAAAGGCCTTATATCCTGTCCCTATATTTTCTTCTAATTCTTTTGTTGTTTCACCTTTTCATTTACATCCTTTCGGCGTTGATTTTGGTATAAATTAACTCAATCGTTTTGCAAGTCCAGCTGGAGACAAAGTCATACTTGAGTGATGTCATTCTTTAACATTAAATTCATTTTTCAAACGTTGAAACTGATTTCAAGCTTAACTCTTTTTAGAGGGTTTGAAACCCCTGTTTGCCATTTAATTCCTAAACTTTTGGGAACAAGGTCCCCCAGCTTCCAGCCCACTGCCATTGTTTCTTGAGAGAACTTCTGAGAGTCAGTGGATTGTGGAGTCGCTGGCAAGGCCAGGCAGACATGACCACTCTCCTTGCCCACGCTACCTGAGTTGCCTGAGTGAGTGTGGGACGAGGCAAATTGATAGGTCTTAGTCTCTTGATTCCGTTTGGGTCTCTGGAGTAAAAAGTGAACACACCCCACCTCCAGACACATGCATCCTTTTCAGTTTAGCTAGAAACCTTAGGGGGGTGGTGATAGGTGAGCTCCTCATCAACAGCCTGGCTCCAGCCGCCCTCAGCCCTTTGCAGCACCTTGTAATAAGGACAGCACTCTTTTAAACACTATTTTTATAAGCAGCTAGATGATAATAAGTTTAGTTCCTGTGTGTTGTTATTCTTTTTAATGTTTATAAAATTCAAGAGATCACAATTTGAAGACACAGACATTCAAAGGCCAACCCTATGGTCTAATAGAGCTACATTTTCTTCTTTGGATATCAGATTTCTTCTGTGAATTTACCTTTAACAGGGTGTTTACTATTACAAGAGGCAATGTAGTGTAAAAGAGCATTGGGCTTCAAATCAGAAGTCCTCTGTTTGAGTCCTGGCTTTGCCAGCGTGCAGCTGTGTGACCTTGGGTAATTCACTTAACCTCTCTGAGTCTCCATTGAAACTTTAGAAGGACTCTTTCTGTTCCAGAACAACAACCACTAGATTATAAAGAGAATGCTATCTGCTACTCTGCTGACTGGAATACTGTGAAAATTTGCATTTTTAATATCTGCTAATACACATCTTCATTTTAATTATCCAGGCAGAAGCCTAGCCAGAGCAGATGGCACTCCAGAGTGTAGGAGCCAGAGGGATGTTACTTACTGTGGGATGTGTGTGTGTTGTGTCAACAAACAAACAAACAAACACATCCATCAAAATTCTGTCTCTAGGCATTCACAAACAGCGGTTATTTGTTGTGTGTATTCCTGCCCTTTCTGTAAATTATAGTTTGTGTGTAGGAAGAAGACCTCCAAAGATCATGTAAATTGCATTTTAGTCTATCGGATTTTTTTTTTTTTTCCGGTACGCGGGCCTCTCACTGTCGTGGCCTCTCCCGTTGCGGAGCACAGGCTCCGGATGCGCAGGCCCAGTGGCCATGGTTCACGGGCCCAGCCGCTCCGCGGCATGTGGGATCCTCCCGGACCGGGGCACGAACCCATGTCCCCTGCATCGGCAGGCGGACCCTCAACCACTGCGCCACCAGGGAAGCCCTCTATCGGATATTTTTATTCTTTGAAAGAATATTCTTGCAAAGAATAGTTTGATGACTAAAACTTCTAAAACATTTACCCTGTGATCATTTGATAAGATTTTAATTTTTCAGTTTTATTTTTCAAAATTGAGTGTGCCAAAGACACAAAGATTATCTCAAGAGCTGCTAGTCGAGTCTCTGATATAGATGTATAAATTCATTACTTTCGTGTATGTGTTTGTAGTAGTAGAGATTCATCACATCCCTTGGGGAGCATAGGGGGGAAAATAGGGAGAAGGGGAGGGCTTCATGGAAGAAGTGACACGAGCTGGGTGTTGAAGCATAAATAGGAGTTTGCCTGACAGAGATGTGGGAAAAGGGCATTTCAGAAAGAAGGAACAGCACAGGCAAAGGCAAACCAGTGGGCACAGTTGTGGCCCCTTTGAGTCCACTGAGTAGTACGGGTGGCTGGTGAGAGACTGTGACAGAGAGAGGGGAGGTGGAATTGCACAGGGAGGCTTCTAGGGGAGAGGGTAGATTGTAAAGGAACTTGTATCTTATACTAACTGGCAAGCAATGGGGAAACCACTGAACACTTTCAGACCGCAGTGTGATAGCAGATTTGTTATTCATGAAGATAGCTCTGGAAACAGAAAGCCACGCGGAGGCTAAGCAGGTGTCTGAAAGGGTCCTCAGATTTGAATGGTGTTTTAAAGATCAAAAAATACTTGCACACGTGTCACCAAGCTCACTTCTTTACTTTCCCGAATCGTGGGTGTTAAGCTCGCTTTGCAGATGAGAAACCTGAGCCCAGAGCCGTTTGAAGGGCCCTGAGTTGCTCCGCTGACGCTGACGGGGTGGGGAGAATTTTGCATCCAGTTTGGGTCTGCCCAGGCCCCAGAAATCTCTTCCGTTTCACTCCATGCCATATGGAAGCGTATTTCAACAAAAGTACTCAAGTATTTTTCTCACTCTTTTAGCTTGAACTTTCAAAGTACGTTTAATCTTGATAAAGAAAGCTTGACAGGAACATCAGCTTAACTCTTATCCTGCAGGAGTTTATTTAGCGTACTATAGTCATGTCGAGTTGCCTCTTTGCTGACGTTTTCCTGTTATGATAGCATTCTGCAAGTTGATGGTTTATTTTCTCTGAGTAGCTGAAACGGGAAGAAAAATCCGCACTGCGTTTTTATTAGGATAGGTTATAACATCTTGATTTTATGTTTCATTTATTTCAGTAACTTTGATCATGCCATTTTGTCATAGATTAAGTTGGCATTTAGGCTATGATTTCTTGCTGTTTTAAATGTGACTTTTCACTGTGTATGGCAGGTTTATTTTCTCTGCAGCTTTACTGAAGACTCTTTAGAAGTGACTCCATTTATGTCTCACCTGAAGGCCCATATTCTGGGGCTATTGATCTCACATTCCAAGTGTAGCTTTTTGTAAAGCAATTCTCTTCCAACCCCTGCTGGAAGACATCCAGCCCTACCTGTGCTGCCACCTGCTCTGTGACGTTTGAAGCAAAATGGTCTAATTGTTTTGTTTTTGGTTTTGTTTTTTAAACCAGAAACAGGTTTCTAAATCTCCAATTTTGTTAAAACACAGCTGGAGGAGAGGTGTTCAAGTCACAAAAGCATTGAACTGTGCTAAGATTGCGGTGGGTGGGTAGATAGTCCTTGAAATGATTTTTTGATCCCTTGAATTTCAGGACACTTTTTTAGAGAAGAGGCAAAGGGAAAAAAGCCCAAAGGGATGCTCCATACCCTGAACGAGACTATGTGAACTTGCCCAGGGTCTGGCACTTATTGGGTGATAGTTGTTTATTAAGGTAATTAGAACATGTGCCTGGAATGAGAGAGTTTTTATAGCTGAACATTAAATATATATCTGAAGGCAAAAGGGAATAAAGTATGTCATGTCGTCATTATTTAATGTAAGAAGCATAGGTGTTCATTGGGAACGGGTGGCCTCTCTTTTCCTACCTTCAACTTATAGGAGAAATTGATTTGATCTTAGAGTATTAGAATAGACAATGTCTTCTACAGTAATTTTTTCCAGAAAGTGACATGTTCTTCTTGAGGCTGTGCCATACACTGGCCCTTTATAAAAAGTGAAAAGTGTGCTATAAAGTCCCTCATCAGCAATTGCATTTCCCTGGGGAGCCAGCTGTCACAGTTGAGGTGTCTTGCTTTTCAGTGGGTTTAGGTGTTTAGAAAATGGATATTGAACTTGGCGCTGATTGTTTCTCTCAAGTGTCAGTTTCTTCGGGCTTATATTTGGCAGGAAGGGGAGAGCAATCTGTTGAGTGACGTGCCGGGGTGTAGAACTTCAGTGTGGCCGAGTGAGTCTGCGTGTCGAGGTGGTGCAGGTTTAGGCAGCAGCGGCAGGGTTCAGGTTCATTCACCCTCCCTTGGGCTGAGGAGGCTGCGTGGGATCTGCTGGGCCTGCTGGGGGCCTGGCCTTAGAGGGGACCCTCCTGCACCCTCAGCATCACTCCTGATCAGCAGGAATCAGGCTCTGGCAGCTGAGATCTGGGCCAGGATCTTTGTCAGAGGGAGAAGTTCTGAATAAACATATTTTGAATGCTTTAATGCCTGATCTCTCAAAGGCCTTTTCAAAAAAAAATATCTAACATATTTGTCAATGAGAGAATGGAATTCGTTTTATTAGTTTTTCTTCTACAATTTTAATATTAATAATAATAGCTATTATTATTGAGGACCCCTTTTTCCAACTGAGCAAACTTTTGTTAGTCTTGCCATAGTTTTAGACCCTCTTGGGTACACGATCTCACAAAAACATCTGAGGAACTTTGAAAAAAATCATAGAAAATAAAGGATATTGGACAACCAACTGTAAAGGAGGTTAGAATTTGGGACTTAAATTTCTTTCCATATCTTTTAATTTCATCCAAATTTATATGAATTAGAAAATGGTCATTTTTTTCATGTTTGGAATAAGATGACATGCATATTAGAAGTCTAATTTATTTTTCAGGTGCACATGAGGTAAATGGAAACACCAGAAGACTGTTTTACACACACACACACACACACACACACACACACACACACATGCATGCGTGTATTTTTTGTACACTGGAAAGGTAAATATTCAGGTCTTTTCCATTGGGTGACATTTTGTTTAAACATTTTTGCAGGACAGTCATATTTTCTATGTTTACCTTTTGAAAGGGACAGTGTAAGGGACAGATGCAAGAGTAAATTTGTGAATTTGCACCAAATGCCAGGTGTAGGGTTCTGTGACATCTCAAAATAGGGTTTCGTTTGCCTTTGGGCATCATGCCCTCGACGACTTTCCAGGAGGGAGTGAGAAGGGATTGTCTGAGAGAATCAAATTCTCAGTCGTCAGCTGCCCAGTTATTCTTTCCTAAAATTGATCCCCCTGAGAACGTCACGCGGCTGTCCTTTCCCACCAGTTCCCCCTTGACGCCCTCCCCCCACTTTGCATGAGTCTTGCTATGCTGGGTGCCAAACACCGCCAGGTGCTAAAGGAAGAATTCAAAGGCTGGTGTTAAGGAAATGAATGACTAGTAAAGGTAATAAACCTTTTTCCAAGTCAGGTGGTTTCAGTTCTTTTGTTTTTCAACCAAAGTGAAGGAGTTCAGGTTATCAAGGAATCAAGTTATCTCTTCAAGTAGATGATCCACAGATCACTATGGGCTTTAGAAAGCGTTAAAGGAAGTGAGTGGCAGGGCAATAATACAACTCGTCCCTTTCCTATCTACTAATCTGTGTGAGCAAGGCTTCTCAGTGTTCACACTTATTAAAATGAAAAATAGGAATAAAAGTGAAACAAGTAAAATTCAGTTATAGATACATTAACTAGTTAAATACCACGGCCCTGTTCATCTCATTAATAGATGCATTTTCAAGAAAATTTTACTTTTGCTTTTTAATCATTGAAATTTGTGAAACTTTTATGTTGTTTTGATCAGTTGTGAACCAATGGAAATCTTTTTTTTTTTTTTTTTTTTTTTTGTGGTATGCGGGCCTCCCTCTGCCGCGGCCTCTCCCGTT
>NC_041223.1:17004656-17021117 GCF_002837175.3 Physeter macrocephalus | reverse complement strand
TGGCTCACGGGCCCAGCCGCTCCGCGGCATGTGGGATCCTCCCAGACCGGGGCGCGAACCCGGTTCCCCTGCATCGGCAGGCGGACGCGCAACCACTGCGCCACCAGGGAAGCCCTGGAAATCTTAACAGTAACTCAATGCAGAAGATATTTTTGAAACCCTTAGACATTTTGGTCACAGGAAAAATTTAAAAATCCGCTTCAATTTACATATGTATTTTCATTGAACAAAATAGAATAGAGTGATCAAAAAATATTCTCAAACATAAAAATATGTTCTGTTAGAACAAAAATCTGTGGGGGAAGTGGAATGAAAATACATTGTGTTAGTGGAGAAAAATGAATGCAAGAAAAGCCAGTTAACTTCTTCCTCCGCCTTGTCCTTCCTTCATAATGGACTCACCTCTAACAAGGACTTCCCAGTACTGAGGATAACTTACATATACCTGAGTTATCTTCTCCCACTCTCTCCTGGTCTCCCAGGAGACCGATGTAACTAGTGTTCTCAATCATCTATTTTCTGTTCTCTGCCAGGTTTTGCGGGGCTTGAATAATCTATGAATTTGAGAGCCTTCTTTAAGAAGAAGAATTAAAAATCATGAGTTAAAAATGCCCAACCAGCACCATGTCACCCAATTCGAGATGTTGTATGAGGAACGGGAAATTGGAGAGGAAGGTGACAGTGGTCTTAACCCATTGCAGTTACACAGCTTACCATTGCAGAGTTTACAAAATCACGTGACCGTGTGCTTATTGCTAGTAAGTTTATTTATGCAAGTAAGGGCTCCTGAGGCTTAAGCTTCAGTAATTTCACTGTGAATCTGTCTATGTGTGTGTATGTGTGTTTACACAGCTTACCATTGCAGAGTTTACAAAATCACGTGACCGTGTGCTTATTGCTAGTAAGTTTATTTATGCAAGTAAGGGCTCCTGAGGCTTAAGCTTCAGTAATTTCACTGTGAATCTGTCTATGTGTGTGTATGTGTGTGTGTGTGTGCATTCTGTTGGATATATGTACAAAATGATGTAATTGTTGTATTTTAAAATGTTGATATATATCATGCTGGCAGTCACATCCCTTGCAGCTTTTTAAACATATGAAAAATTCTGGATGTTAACCTAAAATGTGCTAGGGCATATAGAGTTTTTCAAAATTCTTATGGGGTTATGTGAGCACAAAAGTTTGAAGACCAGCACAGGATAGTCCATGCTGTTCTAACACTTAGAAGAATGCATACCTCACCACCATGGGTGGAAATGAATCCCCCAGTGTATTTGAAGGTTTCTGAATGGAGGAAACGGTCCTGGTCACCAAAGGCTGTTACCGGGTCTTGCTACTTGAGAGCATGGCTGCACATTGAGCTATGTCCTGGCTTCACATCTGCTTGCCAGGGAAGCATAGAAAACCAGTTTCCTCCATCTGTCTGCCTCTCCTTCCCGTTACTGTTTCTCTACTCCCCTCTACCTGCCCAGCCTGTCATTGATCTGAGTTACACCCTGGATTAAGAACAAAAATTAAATGTTTCTATCTGCAAGGCTCTTAGATCTCATTTGGAGCGTTTAACTCTGAGTCTTCCAAACTTGACATTCCCACACCCAGCCCTTAGCGAATAGAGAGCCCTTAAGTTGCCAGTTTCTAAGAGGCATTAGGGATTATAAATAGCACGTAATTCTTTTTTCATTGCCCCAGTAAAAATCATGTTCCATTTTGGTGGTGGTCGTGACGGTAGGTAGAACTTAACTTGATCCTGATAACATTTATTGGATGTTATTTAACAGTGCCATGCACCTTATTTCAATATGTTTGTAAATTCTTTGATGACAGGGCAGGGACTATACCTTACACATCTTTTTTTGATTCCTCACCGAATCTGGTGCCATGTTAGTACTTATCAGGGAAAATGCAATATAGATAGAATTAAATTGGAAATTTACTGAATTTAGATTGCATTGATGTATTCATTTAGTCAAAAGTATTTATTGAACACCTACTATGTGCCAGGGGGCTTCAAGGAGCTTGTAGTCTAGTGAAAAAAAAATTCTAATGTTAATTGTCTACTGTGGGCTCAGTGGCAATGTCATTTTTAAAAATCTGATCATCACAAAATCCTATTCATTTTACTGATGGATAAGCTGAGGCTTAGAGGTGTTAAGTACCTTTCTGGGTAAGCAGAGATGCGGGACCTGAATGCACACAGTCTCACTCCACACCACGAACTGCTCCATTGTCAGTCTGTGGCAGTGAAAGACAGACAGCTGGCCATAGTTTTAACCTTATTGGAAAAGAATCCCAAATATGGGGACTATTTTTATGATGTCACAATTAATTATCTACACTTGATAAAATATGAATTTTATACTTGGGACTGTAGGAGAACACGACATGTATCTTTGTCTTTTTTTTTTAACTGAAAAAAAAGCTGAAAACTTTGTTATTTATATTTTCTTTTCTGTATGTCTTAAAGGGTATGTGAATTTCAGAGAATTGTTCTTATTTCTCTTGGCTGAAGTAATGGGGCAAATTTAGCTCATCTCAAAGAAACAAGCAAAAATGACAGATCTTTATTTTTTTCTTCCATTTGTCTATTCATTTATTTTATTGAGGTATAGTTGATTTACGATATTATATTAGTTTCAGGGGTACAACATAGTGATTTAATATTTTGATAGATTATACTCTATTTAAAGTTATTATAAAATATTAGCTAAATTCCCTGTGCTGTGCCATATATCCTTATAGTTTATTTTATACATGGTAGTTTGTACATCTTAATCCTCTACCCCTAACTTGACCCTGTCCCCTTCCCTCCCCCCACTGGTAACCCCTAGTTTGTTATCTATATCTGTGAGTCTGTTTCTGTGTTGTTATATTCATTCGTTTAGTTTTTTAGATTCCACATATAGGTGATAACATACAGTGTTTGTCTTTCTCTGGACCGATCTTACCTTTAGATCCCAGCGTGATACTATTCTGGGCCAGGGCAGTTGTGACATTTACTTCAGACCTCCAGTCCTGCTTTCCAGCAGAGATGTGCTTTCTGGTTCTCATTCAGGCATTTAGTGAATCTTCTTCCCGATTAAAAAAAAAAAGACCGTTAGCTTCCATTTTCCAACCCGTTCAGCCCTTTTCTCAGAAGTGTTTGTGGTGGATTTTTGAGGGTAGGAGTGTGGTCAGTGATGTAACTGAGAATTTCTGGGACTTGGAAATAGAGCTGTTTTATTGTGATGACCAGTTTTAGCAGAATCATCTAATTCTTCTCTGCACTTGGTTAAAGTGTAACAAAGTTTAACTAGACTCAGGAGTTGGAGTTGAGCATTTTGAAAAGACACACTTGTAATCAAAAGTATTGTAAAACCTTCATTATCTGGAGTGCCGGTACGTAGAAGAACATCTGCTGCAGACAACAATGTTTTCTGGAAGAAGAAGGTTTGCACCTTTAACCATCATGCTTCCCCTTTTCTTTAACCACGTTGATGGAAATCTCTCTAAAGCATGTTACACATTCTTTTCTTCTCACATGGAACTGTTACTCATTGTTTGATTTTTTTTTTTTTTAATGGCTCACAATCATTGCTAAGGCCTTGAGTATGGAAAGCATCTGGGATTCAGCTGTGTTCCCTGGATCTGTCAAGGCAGGTGGGGCTGGTGGTCCTCACCACATCTACCCTTGGTCTGCTTAGCTTTGTGAGCTCTTGTAGTTTTGCTGTCCCCTGCCTTGTCATGTGGTGCTTTACCCTGCTCTCAGGTGGCTGCCAGTAGCAGCTCTTTTCCCACCGTTGACTTGCTGCTTCTAATAGGCAGCAAATTTAGACAACAAATAACCGGACCCAGTGGAGTTGTTTGTAAAACAAGGGGGGGCTAGCTCCAGTAGAGTTCTAAGCGCACGCTTGATGTTTTATTCCCTGCAGACAAGAACCATGTCTGATTTTGTTGTCATTTTATCTGCACACAGTGCCCGGCTCACTTACCAGCTTAGTAGCGACTGTGTTTAATGAATAAATGATGAGCATTCATGAACCTTAATCTCCTAGGTTTTAGACCATTAGCTCATCAGAAGCCTTTTTTATTTGTATAACTCCTGTTTTCAGCTGTGTTTTAGATGCAGGAGCCTGATGGATAACTCTGATTAAATAAATGATTTGATTGGATTACATGATTTTGATAGGTTTTTCTCAGATAATACCAAATCAAACATAAAGCCAAACAAACATTAAAGGTTCTTTTTTCTAAAACAGGGCATGACTATTTTAAATTGACTTCCTTATGTTTACGTATCAATAAAATCAGAATCTCAAAAATAAAAATAATACGATAATAATAATAATGTAAAATTTCAGCTTTAATTTAATTTTCCATGTAGAAAGAGGGCAGGAGATGGCTTTCTGGGGTATAGGGCTGGTCTCTTTTCCTGTAAGGAGTGCGGAGTCCCAGTTGCCCAGTTTTTTTCTTTTTCAGGTCATTCATGCCATGTTGTTAACTTCTTTATTTTCTCTCTTAAAAAATAATTTCAGAAGCAAGGTAGGGAGATTTTGGCTTATTTGAGATACTCTCTGCCTTATTTACTTATATCAAGTGATTTGACTAAATGGTTTCAAGTCCTGAGTATCCCAGGCCCTGGCTGGATACCCTGTGCCTTGGTGAGAAACAGAAGGGAGTATCCCTTTGGGGATAACTAGTTAGACAAGGGTGCCCATCCTCGGGGAGGACGCAGGCACCATGGCTTGGTAAATAGAGCATGGCCTCCCTTTCAGCCCTGCCTTGCCCCCCGCCCCCCGCCCAGACCACCTCGTGCAGAGCACACTGGTGTGGACAGTGGTCATGCAAGGACCCCGAAGTCACAGTGGGGACTTGGCCGGAGGTTCATCCTAGGGTCACAGGTCTGAGTCCTCCACTTTCAGGATCCATCCAGGATACCTGTGGTCTGCAGGCACGTAAGACATCATCACTGACATTGTGTCCACTTAGGGACCGAAACCCAGGGCCTTGGGGCAACTTATGAGGATTATAAAGCCAATACATGGTGGGGTGTGGCCTGGAGCCAGAGCTCTGGCCTTTTCTGGCATTGCCCAAATCTTGTCCGCTCCATCCTGTCCAGAATGCACTGGCCGCAGCTTATCCTCCACTCTCTTCTCTCTGTCCTCCATCCCATGGTGGGCACAGAAACCCAGCCCCTCTGCCCCAGCCCCCCTGGGCCCACAATGAGCTGTCCTTACCAGCTGTAGCGCCCATGTGGGACTTCTCTCTTTTTCTGCAGAGTGACTGAGCTTTTACTTTACCAAGTCGTTTCTTTGTGGAACTTTGTTTTTTCTTCAGCCAGAAAGTACTACCTAAAACCTCCTGGAAAATTCCTCATTATTTCGGAAACATCACTGGACTTCCATTGACTCAGCATTTTTGTTCTAATTTTCAAGTGTGGATTTCAGACACTCACCATTTCATTGAGGGAATGAAGTAGACATGAGGGGAAGTATTATGTAATATTAAATTGTCATCACAACTCTCTCAGACAGTACTTTTAGACTTTTCGGGTGTTTTCAAGGAAATCTCCTTAACATTAGTTTCTCCTGGAGGTTCCTCACTGGATGTTTTCAAGGAAATCTCCAATGCTATAGAAGAGATGTGATGGGAGGACAGGAGAATTTAGTTAACTGACTCCAGTGAGAATGCTGGCATCCGGAGGGAAGAGCATGGGTTGAAGGATTCTTGTTCTGGCCTGCCTCTGTTTCTTCCACAGTTACAGGGAAATAAATCCCACGCAGCCCATTCTGTGAGCTGATGCAGTATATGTGAAAGCACTTGAAAAATTCAGAAGCTTTAGAAATGTAGGTATCATCCTTACTGGAAATATAAATATGACTTTGAGATAAAAGAGGACCTTTGGTCTAAATAAGTTTAGGAAATAGTGAATTATTCTCTTCTTGGAGATTCACAGCATATTTTAACATATTAAGGGTTCCCCCAATAGGTAAGAGGTCCTATTTAATTCTATTTAACTTTAGTCTTTCTCCAATTTTTTTCCTCCTATAAAGGATGGAAAACTTTTCCTCTGTCCTTTTTTTGTTTTTCTGTTTTCTCTGTCCTTTTATATTATGTCACTGGGGCCTGTGAATTAAATTGGCAACAGACAGATTAACAGGAGAAAAGGCATACAAATTAAAAAAATTTTACATGTGCAGGGGCTTCATAGAAGAGAAGTAAAACCCCAAAGAGGTGGTTAGACTTGGGGACTTATATGCCATTTTAACAAAGGGTGAGAAATTGAAGAGAAGTGACCAGACAAAGGAAATAGGGATTTGGACTTCCAGGTGAGTAAACTGTGGGAAGGAGACTAGAAAATGTTTGATGATAGTAGCTGTTTAGTAAGGTTTGTTATGCAGACCCAGTTGTCTCTGGTAATAAAAGTCATTTTCAGAAACATTCTCCTCTTCCTGGTACAGGAGAGGGAGACATCTTTACAAGTAAAACTTTGCATCACCTTTACAAAGGAAAATTTGTGCCCTTTTTTTTTTTTTTTGGCTGTACGCGGGCCTCTCACTGCTGTGGCCTCTCCCGTTGTGGAGCACAGGCTCCGGACGCGCAGGCCCAGCGGCATGTGGGATCTTCCCGGACCGGGGCACGAACCCGCGTCCCCTGCATCGGCAGGTGGACTCTCAACCACTGCGCCACCAGGGAAGCCCTGTGCCCTTCTTTTAGGCAGAGGGCTGGAGGACAGAGAGCTGAGCTCTCTTATGTCTGCTGTCTCTCAATTGCCTTCAGCTAAAAAAATAATCCTAATGCAAAGTGGCATATTTGGAGGGTGGTATATTCTGATCTCCTTCACTCCCATGTTGTTAGTTGCCTCTTTCAACTACTGTGAGTGGAATTCTTGGAGGGCACATGAACTTAGTGAAAAGACTTTACGCTATTTATTTTGGCAACTTCCTTACTGATTCTCAGGTTTATTCCACCTGAGAAGTCTCCAGGCACTAAGTTATGGATCAGTGAGGTATTATTATGTTTTATGATATACTGTATATATACAAATACATGTACAGATACAGACACATGTCTCTAACTAGGTAGGAGTGTTTTGCCATATTCTCCTTGTTGCCAGAGCTCAAGTTTCAGTCAACCTTGCAGAGAGTATTTTTCTCCTGGAATCTGGCTTACATATACCTTTTCCCTAAAGAAGTAGAACTATCATTATTTTTTAAGAATTCTTTCTTCTTTGGGAAAATTATGGATGTATTTTCTTCACACAGATACCAAATGGTTTTGATATTTTATTTTATTTTATTTCATTTCATTTCATTTTTTTGGCTGCACCCCACGGGTTGTGGGATCTTAGTTCCCGGACCAGGGATTGAATCTCGGCCCTCGGCAGCGAGTACGCGGAGTCCTAACCACTGGACCTCCAGGGAATTCTAGAAATGGTCTTGCTATTTTAGCACTGACATTTATATGTAAAATTAGAGCTTCTTAGAGTTTTAGAACTGGAAGAGGCCTTAGCTACTGTCTTGTCCAGTGACTCTCAACCCCCAAGCATGTTATTAGCATGACAAAGAACATACACTTGGGAGTGAAAGCCTGGGGAACTTTGGAAAAGCACACGCATTTCCTTCTAATCTTCCAGTTTCTCCTCCTCCGTCATTGCAACTGTGAGGTCTCTCTGCCCAACAGGAACCTGTCACACGCCTAGGGGGTTGGGGACAGAAGCATTGCATTACAGATCCATTTCATCCCCACATTTACAGATGAAGATGGTGAGGCTGCCAGGTTCAATAACTTGTTCAGAGTCACACAGCTTGGCCTAGAGCCTGGCTGCTGCTGATCAACCCACTGCTGTTTTTCCCTACGAGTTTTTCCCAAATGTCAGCGAATTTTGAACTACTTCTATAATTCATGCCATATCATGTACCCCCCCATCTACCATCAAAGACTGACCTTTAGATGTAAATAATTTGTAAGATAAACTTTATATCAGTATTCTATCTGGAAATATAACAACCAGTTCCACTTGCTATGAAAAAAAGGTAACATTAAAAATAATGCAATGAAAAGATATGTTAAATTTTAACTCAATAAAGTTACCTGTTCAACGTTCTGAGCCTGAACCTTTCGCTCTGCTACAAAGATTATTCAGTTATAGAGATGTTAATATATATTTGCCCCAAACTATGCCTTTCTTGTGCAATCAGAAAAATTGGAAGAGAATTTTGAAGGCGATAACATTCTCCATATTTAAGTCTAAGTAATGTTTGCCCACACACACATCATCTAAAATCCTCTCAGATTCCCCCAGTGAGTGATCTGTGTGCCATATATTGGGTGCTGGCTCCCAAAATGGAGGACCATGTCTAGCAAATCATGGCTTAGTTTGTATCCAGACTAGTTATAAGATCATAGACTTAGTTGCAATCAGAATATGCCATTGGAAAGAAGAGCAAGTGAGAGGTTGAATAGATATTACCTGTTTATGTTGTGTGTATATCCACTGAACCACCAGAAAAACTCAAAACACAGTGCTTGCTACATAGTAGAAGCCCAATAAATATATGTTGATGAATGAATGAATGGAAAGTGATAGTAAGTCAGGTAGAATCAACAGACTGTGGTACTAGAAAGTTGCTGTGTTTTATCCAAAATCACCTTAAAATTCTTGGCAGTGGGCACGAAGTAAGGAAGACCCAGTATCAGCAGAGCATGGCCATGGACTATTTAACTAATTGTGAAGAGCACATATGCATACAGGCATTAAGAAGACTTAGCCCTTTATCTTTTATAGTCTATGTCACACTTTCCTGTATGTTATCTCAGAGAGGCGGTGCATCTTGAGAAGATCAGTGAAGACCCAGATTTGAATCTTCATTTTACTACACAGTAGCTAGGTGATTTGAGGAGAACTGCATAATCTTTTTATGGGATTCCTTGAATCTGAAAGTGAGGTTATTATAATGCCCACCTCAGAGGTTGTTGTGAGGATTTAGTAAGGCAATACATATGAAAATACCTTTTTGAAGACTAAAGTACTATACTCATTTGTCTTTATTGAAATTACATACCATTAAAACGACCAGTAAACCTCAATTTATTCAGAAAGATTGGAGAACATGGAATTATGATTATTTGAATATTCTGGATAATAGAGGTATTGTAAATGTCTTTCTAGTTAAAAGAATTACAATAAAATATCCTTAATATCAAAGCTATATTGAACACAATTAATCCTTTGGATAAGAATTCCAGATATTGCTGTATATTTCATGACCAGTACATGAACACTGGAATGGGATGTAGAAAAATATAGGAAGATAACTGACTGAGATAGGTTTGGGCATCCAGTTAGAGTCATTTATCTTTCTATAGTTTACTCTAAAAAGAGTAGTTCATAAAACACATGTTTACTTATTCTCCATCCCTGAGTATAAAAAGTATATGAGTTGAGGAACTGACATGGGATGTCGGAAAGTAGAATTATAGAATTCTCTTTTTATGGGTATTTTGGGGGAGTAGAATTTAACAAGAATTAGTTTATTTTGCCCTGTTACGACAAAAAAAATTAAGCCAGTTTTTTTCCATAATACAATACCTTTAGAACCCAATCTTAAGGCTTTTTTGCTTAGTATAAATTCTTACATCACAAATCTTGGTAATTCAAGTAGTGACAGTGCTATTAAAAAAATTATAATCAAAGCCACTAACATTACATGGTAAATCTTTTTAAGTAGTTTCTTCCTGTTAGGTCATATTTTAATAGTTTAACCTTCTTGAATTTTAGTTAAGTTTTAATAATAGATTTTTAAACTAAAATATACATATATATATGTAAACATGTATTTAGTTTTATTAATTAATCCGGATAAGCCTCAATGGGTATTTAAATAATAGAGATATAAGTCACTTTGAGGAAGAGTTAGTACATGAAAAGATCACTAAAATACATTAGGAATTTCTTTTTAAAATGCTGTTATCATGCTATTATTCATTTTATAAAGTTCTGCTCATGTCCATAAAATTGGACCATTCCCAAGGATCCACTCATCATCCTCTTATAATAATTACCTGACACATCTAATCTGGATTACTTTGATAAAAAATATGATCCAAGAGGCTTTAATATGTCTTATGAGCTCTTTAAAAAATGGTAAAATTCTTGAATGATGCCAGGCATTAGAATAAAACTGTCAAGAGAAACTCAACTACTTTTGGCCCTGACAGCCTTTGCTTAATTTTAGGACCAACTCTTACTCCTTTATTAAAAATATTCTGTAACTATCTCATCAACATGATGTCTGTTAGCAGATTATTTCCACTTAAGGGCTAAGCTGTGACATTTGAAGGGAACAGTTGTGAATGCCAGTTCAGTTCAGGAAAATGCTGTGGTTAGGGCTGGCCCATTTTCACATGGAGTGATATTATTCAGGTCTTGTTTTATGGTACTTATATTGTAAATAATATTTTCAGAGTCCATGTAACTACCTGAGCCCTCCAGCAAATGGTACCAGCCTACTTGTTGTCTTAGATCCAGGTGTCGAATGTTTAAATATGGGAGGAAATATCTCTGGTTTGTTGAAAGTTTTAATTAGGGTTCACTTTGCTGCTAACACAGCAGAGTTTAAGCTACTAGATTCTTGGTGCAATACTGTTTCCACATTTCTTTTTCTTTCTCAGATGCTCAATTATTTCTTCGCCTGAACTTTAACAATCATTTGACCTGAATGATCTAGAAACTTGCTCCTCAACATGCAGTCTGAGAATCAGCAGGGTGAGATCACCTATGAACTTATTAGCAATGGAGACTCTCAGGCCCAAGCAAAACCCATGGAATTAGAATCTGAATTTATATATCAATAGAATGCACTATTTGAGCATACTTTTTTTTTTGGTAGCACAATATTAACTTTATTATAATGCATGGTTTCACAGTTCCTCCCGCTTCTAATGCTAATGATAATGTGTAGAAAAATATTTTTTTTGGCTTGGTTTGAATATGCATTTTTTTCCCCTTTAGAGTTAGCAGCTTGAAAATTTTAACAAATAATATCCAGGGTGACTATCAATGAAGTGTTCTTGAAACCAACAGCTGTGTGTGTGTGTGTGTTTCCAAAAATAATGCCTCCTAGGAGTACAAACACTAGATTTTGCACTATTTTGTTGTTCCTTTATCAGCATCACCACCCAAAATAGCTCATCAGTAGCTGAATAATAAAGAGATTGTATGTTTTCTTTATTGACGGGAGGCACTTGGCATAAGAGACTGGTAAGTGGAAATTTTCAGTTGCATTGGCGTTTGGGCTGAGGCCTCACAGCAACGTTGAGTGATATGTGCACGCATGTTAGAAAGAATGTCGACATATCTGTGCAGGACTTCAGAAGCCTGCTGCCTTCCCTCTTGGACAGTACTTTTTTTGTTTTTTTGTTTTGTTTTGTTTTTGCGGTACGCGGGCCTCTCACTGTTGTGGCCTGTCCCGTTGCGGAGCACAGGCTCCGGACGCGCAGGCTCAGAAGCCAGGCTCCGCATGCGCAGGCTCAGCGGCCATGGCTCACGGGCCCAGCCGCTCCGCGGCACGTGGGATCCTCCCGGACCGGGGCCCGAACCCGCGTCCCCTGCATCGGCAGGCGGACTCCCAACCACTGCGCCACCAGGGACGCCCCATCACTATCTTTCTGCTGACCACAAGCAGTGGTAAGGACTGGAGTGGTAGGAACCACAAGGGTCTGAAAAAGAGACCAGCGATTCAGATGGAGACAGGTCAGTGTGCCCATGGGTAGCTGGGATTCCTGCCTCTCTAATCTGATTCTGAGGCCCTCGCTCTTATTCCCCTCCACGTACGTGTTCGTGCCTGGTGAGTCTCACTGCCCGTCCTTCGGAGGCTGTAGTGGAGCTGTGGTGTGCCGTCCGGCACTTCATCGCCTGAGTGGTGTTGGCTGCTGGGCGCTCACAGCTGGGCGCCTCCTTCAGCCTTGCTGTGTGCCGAAGGCACCCTTCCTCGCCCAAGGTTTATGCCTCTCTCCTGGGGGCAGCCCACATCCAATGCCTAGCTGGCGTGAGGGTGCAAAGGCCTGTTTCCCTTGCCTCAGTTTGGGTCAGCTCTGAAGAGCCGTCCCAGTTCCGGGGCTCCCTGTGGGACTGACTCGCTGCGGTCTCTGTTGCAGTTGACCTTCTCTTTCTGCCCATATCCCTGCTTCCCTCATGTCTTACAGGTCGTGCCTGAGAGCATGCACATCTCTGCCTCAGAGTCTGAGCATCAGCTAAAACAGGTGCTTTCCGTGAACCTCAGTGAACCTCCGTAACCAGGTTACATAGTCAGCTAACTGCTGAATCTAGACTGGAGCCTGGCTCAGTTGAATGCTTTTCCAGTCCCAGTGTTCTGACTCACTCCGAGGCAGTGGTTCTCAACAGGGTGATTTTATTCCCCAGGAGACATTTGTCAGTGTCTCCTGCCAAGTCTGGAGACTTGGGGGTTGTTAACTGCATCTAGTGGGTGGAGCCCAGGGATGCTGCTTAAACATCCCACAGTGCACAGGACGGCCTCCACGACAAGGATTGTCCGGCCCCAAATACCAATAGTGCCGAGGTGGAGAGACCCTGCCCAATGGATGCATGAGATGGGGGAAGTAAAAATTTAAAAATTAATTTAATTTTTAAATTAAAAATCCATGCACTTCCATGGATTCAGTGTTTTAAAAAAATCTTCCATTTTAAAACTATTATGTGGATAAATGTATTTTTGTTACATAGGTTTTGCAGAGTTTCCATTTACCGAAGGCCGGCGCATAAGTGTGTAGGGTTGTAGAAATGCCGCTCGAAGTCAGTATGTCCACTCCTTTGCTCCCTGAGGGGAAAACGGGGTCTACTCTGTAATCTTCAGGCTGGCAGCAGTTCTGATCGTGAAGCCTGTGGAGAAGCATTTAAATGCAACACTCCTGTTGTCCTGGGTCTTATATGACTACTTGTCCTAGATTTTCTCTTTTTCTTGGGATGTAAATAGTAAATCCTTCCTCTTGCTTCCATCTTAAGTAACAATAAAGGAGAAATGTGAACCTAGGAATTCCATATCAAGGTCCTGGAGTCTGGGTTTCCTGTTTTTTCTTGACAGTCTCATGTGTTAAATGGGCACTTGGATCTATTAGCACAAAGCTCAAGAAAAGATTGTTGAGCAAATGAAGAAGTCAGCACTAAAGATTCATATGACAGGGTGTTTGATGCTGTGTCTAAGCTTATAGGTTGACTTCAGGGCATTCCAATGGGAGCACCATTGGACTTCCCTGGTGGTGCAGTGGCAAAGACTCCGAGCTTGCAATTCAGGGGTCATGTGTGGGTCCGATCCCTGGTCGGGGAACTAAGATCCCACATGCAGTGCTGCCAAAAGCAAAACAAAACAAATGAGAACACCATTCTCAAATAGTTAATCTAACTAACTCTAGTGCTGGAAAGCAGCATGCAAGAGGACATGATTTGCACAATGCTCCAAGGAAGTGGGTAAATGATGTCTGGAAAGAAGGGCAAGAGGCGGAAGGGTCAGCAGGTGGCTGGAAGGAGAAGGTGCAGGCTCTCCCCAGCTCCATTCAAATTTTGTAAAAATTCAAGATATTGGGATTAATTGTGGATGATGACCTGGAGAATAATCTGTTTCCTGTTAGTGGGATTTAAAAAATATCTTCTCTGCTTCAGTAACTGCACCTTGGCACTATGCAGACCAAAATATATTCAAGTTGTATTGAGTTTCATAAACTGTCAAAAACCAAGAGGCTGGCACTTGTCCAGGGATGATCCCGTGCTGGCAGTGAGGGCTTGCAGACTTTCCTGCTAGCTCCAGGACCCGGGCTTCTGTGTCCAGCAAGACCCAGAAGTCCCCCGGGCCTGAAGTGTGGAAACTGCTCAGCCTCCCAGACAGTTCTGATTGAAGGATCAAGACAGATTTGGAAAATCCTCCAAAAGGGAACACGTGAGGCCGTCTGGACGTCAAGTGCCTCCCGTCTGTCCCTTTTCTGCTGTCAGCTTATGACTCGATACTGTCCAAAACTGCCTGAGCTCACGATTCAGATTGAGACCCATTTAAGTCTCGTGTAGCTGGTGTTTTCAATTTTATGGGAAGTTTTATGGTTTAACGTCTTTCTACATTTTCTGAGATCTATTTTTAAAATAGGTGAGGGAAAAATATCTATTATTTGAAGCGGCATAGCTTTAACTACCTTTTGCTGCGCTCTTCAAAAATTAATGTCGTCTGAGAAGGAACTCTTAAACACAGCAGTTGGGAATGTAAATTCGCAAAACTCCTTCCTGGGGGTAGTTTTTCATACACCCTTTGATCCAGATGTTCTTTAGGGAGTTTATCTTAGGGAAATAATTGTAGATGTAGTTAAAGATCTAGCTAACAGATATGTTTATTACAGTATTGACTGTAATAATGATTAATTATAAACAACCTAAATGTCTAGAGAAGCAAGTGTTTGTTAAATAACTTATTGTACGTGTATGGTATGGGTTGTGATACGGCAACTGAAAAGATATAGTAGAAGACTATTTAATGACATGAAATGATTTGTGACATTAAGTGAAACAAGATTACGGAGGTAGGGAATGATCCCTATGGAGTTATCCTGAAAACGTAGCTAGTGGTTATCTTTGGATGATAGGATTATAGGCCGGTTATTTGTTTTTATCTCATCTGTGTTTTCTATATATTCTACATTGAATAGGAGTTACTTTTGCAATAAGTAAAAAAAATAAAAATTACTCAAAATGAAAGTTGTATATGTGAAACATATATAGAAAAGTACACAGATGATAAATGTTCAGCTTATTTTCTCACAAAATAAATACACCCATATAGCCAGTACCCAGCTCGGCTAGAATGTACAGGGCCCCAGAAGCCCCACTGCTCACCTTCCAGTCACTAATACCTGCCCCACTATCCTCTACCAGGGATAATCACTGTCCTGACTTCTAACTGCAGTGGGTCATTCGTGTTTTCGAACTTTATATAATTGCAATCATGCAGTATATGTGCTGTTGGGTTCATGGCTTCTTCTCCTCCATGTTGCGCTTGCGAGTCCTTCTTATCGTTGTGGGTACCTGCAGTTTGTTTAGGTTCATTGCTCTGTACTATTCCATTGTGTGAACGTACCAGTTTTAATCCATCTATTGTGCTGTTGAGGGACATCTGGGTTGTTTCTGGTTTGGCTCTATTATGCGTAGTGCTGCTGTGAACACTCTTTTCGTTAACACCTTTCTGTTGGAGAATACCTAGGAACGGAACTGTTAGTTCACATGGTATGTTTCTGCCAAGCAGTTTTCCAGAGTAGCTGTAGCAGCTCACAACTTCCACTCTGTATTTTTTCCCTCTGTATTTTCTAATACCACAAAATTTTCCCAAGCTGTTTTGAACTCTGCTGGATTGTTTGATGCCATCTTACTGGAAATAATTTCTACTCTGTTGTGATTGCAACTATACTTTGAATGTCAAATAAATGTTCTAGAAAACTCTTGAGTCATTGTCTACATTTTGTTAGAATCTTCTCTTTGCTCAGAACAGCTTTAAGTTTCTTATGCTTCTTGTGCTTGAAGAACAGGTGACAAAGTTTTTCTTTTAATAATTGTATTATTTGAATTGCAAGAGTACCACACTCTTCCATTCCCATTGGCAGAATTTTACTTACACGGAAGTTGATTTTTTGATTTAAAAAATTCTGGAGTGGTATGGCTAGAGGTACAAAATCCTCTTATAAGTTATTGTCAGTCTTGGATTAGGAACCAAAGATTTGATGATCGTATAGATGATATTTTTTCAGCCAATGTTCCCCCACTTCTAAGCAGAAATACTTGATAAACTGCTGGGAGGCCGGCAAGATCCACTGGCAGAAGGTTTAATTCATATAATGCTTGCTCTGGACCGACAGCCAAAATGTTATCCTGCTCTGGCCAGACCCGGACAGGACTGGCTCCTGGTGTTGTCCTAGAACATCTGATGAATTCACAAAAGCTTTGGGTGGAAGGGCTTTCATTTGAGGCCCATAAAAACCTGGAAAAATTAATAAATTATGGAGGTCAAGGGCACTTATTCCATCTGTTTTTACCACGTTCTCTACACTGCCATGGGTGTCCTTCGTCCTTTTAAAACTTCCTTCTGGGCTTGTCCCTGAGTGCTTAGGCCCACAGTTCTCTTTGCAGGCTGCTTGGTCTTTCCTACACCTTAAGGAAAGGCCATCAGTCATCTATCTAAATACTGACTCACACTGCTTTTAAGTATTCCAGGGCACTGGCTGTTGAGGCAAAGTGTAATGAATCTGGAGTTTTTTGACTTCTGTTTCTGGTCAAATTGCAATGAATCATTTCTCTAATTTTTTGCAATGTGATTTGTAATACATTTTTTATAATGAAAAACTAAATCTTTTTTTTTTTTTTTTGTGTTGCGGGCCTTCTTCTGCTGCGGGCCTTCCTCTGTTGTGGCCTTTCCCGTTGCGGAGCACAGGCTCCGG
>NC_041223.1:17003096-17004419 GCF_002837175.3 Physeter macrocephalus | reverse complement strand
CGCGAACCCGGTTCCCCTGCATCGGCAGGCGGACGCGCAACCACTGCGCCACCAGGGAAGCCCTGTAATACATTTTTTATAATGAAAAACTAAATCTCAGAACTTTACAAAGGTGTCGTAAGAAATATTTGGGAGTGTCAGGGCTGGGGTAGAGGTGTGAGCTCAGTGGGGAGCGCTGATGAGAAGGGGGTGTCACTGGCTCGTGTGTAAAGGCGTAGTGGGAGGAAGAGGCTGAGTTATCCCGTCTTGGGCCTTCCCCAAGTTCTCGGACGACGCAGTGAGACTTCCTTGCTGGTTAACTTTAAAGGTTGCCTTGCTCAGAAGAGCGTGCGTGTCGTGGACGTGCTTCTGATTGTGACACAAAGTACCTCCTTGTTGGACTTCTTGGTCTTAGTGTGAACGTGTTTTCTTAAAGGCTAGGTTTGGGGCAGGGCTCAAAACTCTTTACTAGGGTTTAAGAAGTTTTTTTTCTCTACCGTATATGAAAAAATTTCTCTCAACACCTGCTGTATTTTACCTAGGGATTAAAAAAAATTATACCCTTAAGTGGAATAACTTCTTCAGGTGGGGCTGTGGAATGGGTGGTGGGAGGGATCTCGGCAGGTCTGTAGTCTGGGGTTAGTTTTGCTCTAAAATATTCCGTCTTTGCTCAAATTATGTATTCAATATTTTTGCATTCTAATGGAGCTATAAAACCATGCTGTGGACTTGATTTGTATAACTGTTATGTCAGGTGTGATAAATTTTATGTAATAATACTGATTCATTCACTCTGCCCATTCATTGTGGGCAGGTTAAAGTGATATACAACCATTCATTTTGTTTTACTTTCAGAGGTAGTTTATTATAAGCAAAACAAAAGGTTGGCTCTTAACTACACCTGCATATAGTATCACCAGGAAAATATTTATAGTTCAGCTTATCTTGTTTAGGCCTAAAGTATCTGTGGTTTAATCAGTCAGCAAACAAGGTAGGGCAGCATGGGGGGATGATCTCACTAACAATTCCTGCAGAGAAGCGAGGGCAGAGTGCCCCCCTTGTAACTTTCACAGCCCAAGAAATGTAAAGGTGATTTTGAATTCTTATCCAGGATGAGGATTGAGATAAGAATCCACATGGGACTTTGCTGTTTTCTTCAGAACATGCATCCACATACCTAGAAGGGAGGTAGGGTTTCGATTTAAAAATACGCATTTCTTTTTTTTTTTTTCCCCTTGCTTCCAAAATTTTATTGCTTTGGTTTCCATGCCACTTTTTTTTTTTTTTTTTGGCTGTACGCGGGCCTCTCACCGTTGTGGCCTCTCCCGTTGCGGAGCACAGGCT
>NC_041223.1:16995097-17002971 GCF_002837175.3 Physeter macrocephalus | reverse complement strand
CATGTGGGATCCTCCCGGACCGGGGCGCGAACCCGTGTCCCCTGCATCGGCAGGCGGATTCTCAACCACTGCGCCACCAGGGAAGCCCTCCATGCCACTTTTATTTATCCTTATAGTTTGAACTTTTGTTGTTGTTGTTGTTGTTGAAGTATAGTTGATTTACAATATTATATTAGTTTCAGGAGTACAGCATAGTGATTCAATATTTTTATAGATTGTACTCCATTTAAAGTTATTATAAACTATTGGCTATATATCCTTGTAGCTCATTTATTTTATGGTCATTTGTATCTCTTAATCCCCTACCCCTATCTTGCCCTTCCCCCCCTCCGCACTTGTAACCACTGGTTTGTTCTCTATATCTTTGAGTCTGTTTCTGTTTTGTTATATTAATTCATTTTTTTAGACACAAACATTTCTTGATCATTGTCTATAAGCTGAAGTTTTGTAAATCAAATCAAAATAGTTTAAGAGCGGAAAGGGAGAGGGAGTGAAGCATACTGAGCTTAAAGAATGTGCTCCTAGGCCTTAGAAGTGAAACCCAGGGACACTTGCCTCTAAAGTACAGGCTATTTGAACCACATGGTACCTCCTTGAAAGCCAATGTTCTGTGTTAATTCAAAACAGTTTAAAAAGCACTATCTTACATATTGTTTTGTTAATTTTAGTTCTCACAGATTAATCCAAAAGTTAATATATTGGAAAAGCAAAGAAGCATGTTAAGAAATATTCCTAATATTTTATCCGTTTATTCAACAAACTTTTATTGAACACCTAGTATATGCTGGGTCTTTTGGCATGCACTGGGAATACAAAATCTAAAAAGAATCAAGCCCTGCCCTGAAGGGAAGACAGGGGGATAAATGAGTGTGCAGAGTACCGGGTGATAAAGTATATGATGGAAATTGTACTCATAGGATGTTGTGCGAGCACAGAGGGGCAATGGGGTTTTGTGGAAGGAGTAAGCAGGGAGGGCTTCCCAGAGGAGTTGATACTTGCATTGAGTTTTGAAGGATGAGGAGGAGTTGCTCCTATGAAGGAGGGAAGGAAGCCAATCAGACAGAAGGAACATGCATGTGTAGGCCAATGTGATGATCCTTGAGGACTGCCCATCATTCAGTATGTCCAGAGCCTAGTGCATAAGGAGATGTGTGTTAGGGAGGGTAAGAATGGTGGCAAGTGTTGCGGCTGGGTAGGTAAGCAGTGGGCAGTACATAATGGAGCACATCATTGTACTCCATTGGGAAGTTAGGAGTTTGGCCATCATCCTGAAAGATGGCAAATCATACTAAGTAGGTGGGCAACAAGGTCAGATTTGAGTTTTGGCGTGTTCACCATGAGGCCAAGGTAGGGAATGGTGTGAAAGAGGCTGACCTGGAGACTGGGAGCAGATATGGGAGTGATCCAGATGAGAAAAGGAAACAGCCTGAACCCAGGCAGGCACGCTGGTGAACAGAATGGGATATTAGAGAAGTAGAACCTGTGGGCTTGGGAGATTGACTGTGGACTGGGGATACCTCTGCGCTACACAACTTAGCTTTGAGCTTGCCTCAGAGCCAAGGTGAGAGAGCAGTGGCTATTTTTAGAATGAATAGGTTTTGTTTGTTTGTTTTCCAACTTGCTAAGATAGGGAATACTTGAAGAGGAGCATGGGGAATGAGAGGGAGGCTAATAGTTTGTATTTGGGGAATATTGAATTTGAGGTGTAAATAGTTCATCTCAGAGGAAATGATCCATAGATGGTTGGGTCAGGTTAGGGGCTCAGGAATCTGCTCAGGCTGGGAGATATGGACTGGGGAGACATCAGCATATTACTGCTGAATAAATTGGAGGATGTAGATGAAGTAGCCTCGGAAGTGGGTATACTAAGAAGGTCTAGGACCAAGCATGGATCCTTGGAGACCACCCACATTTAATTGATGAGCAGGGCAAGAGGAGTCTCAAAAGGGCATAGGTGCAGGAGGCCAACCAGGAGTGATGTGATGGAAGCCGGGAAGGGGTAAGTTTCTAGAAGGGGTGCTCACCAGGGTCAGACACTGCAGGGATGCTCAGCCCTGTGCTTGGTGCAGAGTAAATGCTCATAAGCATTTGTCACTATTGACTTAGGAACACAGAAGAGAGGGAAATGACTGAGGCTTGGCGTGGTCAGGAAAAGCAATGAAGCAGGAGGCAGGTTTAAACAGAGACTTTAATGGGGCTTCCCTGGTGGCGCAGTGCTTAAGAATCCACCTGCCAATGCAGGGGACACGGGTTCGAGCCCTGGTCCGGGAAGATCCCACATGCCGCGGAGCAACTAAGCCTATGCGCCACAACTACTGAGCCTGCACTCTAGAGTCCACAAGCCACAACTGCTGAGCGCACGTGCCACAACTACTGAAGCCCCATGCGCCTAGAGCCCATGCTCTGCAACAAGAGAAGCCACCGCAATGAGAAGCCCGCGCACCGCAACGAAGACCCAACGCAGCCAAAAATAAATAAATTTATTAAAATAATAGTAATAAATAAATAAAGAGTTTAAAATTATCTATAGAATTTAGATAATGGAGGGAAGGTAGGCAGGCATCCCAGGTCAGTTAGTGACTTAGCAGTCATGGCAATGACAAAGTGACAGTGGTTTAGGAGGAGATGTCTCCACTTGGAGTGGAGGACACGTCTTTGGGACCCATAGGAAAGGAGGGCCAGCTCTGCCCTCATGGCCACTGCAGCCTGATCTCTCATGGGCAGCCTTCTTTGATCTCCATGAAGCCTTGTCTCTGTGCAAACTGGGAGCGGTCACTCCTTCCTGATTGATCGTGCATAACACTTAATCCGTATGCCACCGTGACGTGTAGCACTTTCTGTCTTGTAGCTGGTTGTTCACAAGTCAGATCTCCCTAGAGTGACCCTAAGCTCCCAATAGCCAGGGCAGTAGTTTGTTCTTCTCTGTATTTGCCAGTCACATGACACAGTTTTGTCGCAAAGTGGTCAGTTAATAGATGCCAGTTGAGAGAATTGATGAGGTGGCAGGAGCTGGCGGGACACCGCACTGAGAGGTGAAACTCCGCTCTCGTGGTTTCCTTCTGGTTCAGGGAAATCAACTGCATCCTCCCTACTTAAACCATCCAAGAAAAGACTTGTTCCTTTTTGCCTCGTTTATCTGCACTTTGTCTCTTTCATTCCTCTTCTCTCTTTCCCTTTTCTCCATTTCTCTCTTCTTTCCTCCCTTTCCCTTTGTTTTCTCCCTATCCCCTTACCCCCTCCTTCCCTCCCTCCTTCCTTCCTCCCTCTTTGTTTGTTCCCAGGTTCTTATCTCTTTCCTCTTATCCCAATTGCTATTTGTATGCTCAGTCTTATCTGAATGTACCCAGAAACTCATATGTGTGTACTCAATCTTCTTATCATATGCAAAATACAGGTGGCATCCTTTTGATTGGTGGGATCCTTTTCATTGGTGGTTAGTGAAATACTTTATGAAATACTTATATAGAAGCCTCAGTTAGGCCTACTATGTGAAGTAGAATTAGGTGGAGGTAGCAGGGCAACTCTCTTTCGTATACACACACACACACACACACACACACACACGTTTTAATAAATACAAATGCTCTCAAACCTGTCAGATGTCAATGTAAAAAATATTTCATTAAAACTGAAAACCCAAAGAGGAATACCAGAACTTTCTGAACCCAGAAGAGGAAGATCTTTCATGAACTTTTGATTTGAACATGGACTTCATGAACAGAGGTTAATGAAAATTCTGGGCTTTGGAGTCAGAAAGACCCGATAAAGGCTCTGCCACTTAGTGGCTCTGTGGCCCTGGGCAATTACTGACCCTCATTGGGCCAAGGTGTTTTCACCTGTAAGTCAGTTCAGAAGCCAGCCTCATAAGGATTTTGTGAGGACTCAGTGACATAATATTTGTAACTTACCTAACACAGGGCCTGTATCATAACCAGCACTAAGGTCCCCTTTATTCCCTAAATCCACATTTTTTACTTCAACTTTCTTCCTCTTCCGTCTTTTGTTTAAGGACAAAACATTGAAAATCAGTCAAATAATCATTTTATGCAGAGAAAGAACTCCTTTTCCTCCATTTATTTAAGTATCTGGCTTTGGGTGTGAGCTGGAAAGTGTCCTTGCCTTATGGTATGAGACTTGGGCTATTCTCTGTGGCCTGCCTGAAGGGTTATGAGGAATGATTATATATTTGTTTACAAGAGGCCACTTTGGATTTCTTCAAGGGACGTTTATATCATCTGTGATTCACAATGAGCAATCTTGCCAAATACAAAGGAGCCGTGTTTTTCTATTGTAGTTACTGTTTTGGTTGGCAAACAATGCAGCCTCCTTACCCACCCTCTTTTTGATCACAGCCAATGATTGCATAACATTTTTAGATCAGTTTTTTTTTTGGGGGCGGGGGGTGGCGCGGACAGCTTATTGAGACACACGGCTCTAGAGGAATCCTCACAGAATCCTAAGACTCTAAGGGGATTCAAGGAGACAACTTTTCCACTTGCTTTCCTCCAGCGAGGCCTATGTTTAAATTATCTAAGAAAGATATTGGTAAGTCCTTCTGTTTTTAAGAATTAGAAGGCTATGCCCACTTTTCCCTTAAAACTAAATTCAAAGAGAAACTTTTTTGAGTAAATGAACAGATTTTTTGAATTAATAAAATAGTAGAAGATGGCTTGCATTTCCATGAATGATAGCTCAGGAGTGAAGCTATCTTAACAGCTCAGTCTTTGGAAAGTTAAATGGCAGGAAGAGCACTTGGAGTTTGAAAGCATGAGGATCTAGTTTTGCTGTTTATGATGTCTATTGATGCAGTCAGGGTAGATTGTTCCCCACTTGGGTACTTTGTAGTTTTGATTTGTGGGCTTATCTTCAGTGGACTTCATCTGTGGGATTCCTTGGGGTCTGGTTAAGTCTGTTTCTGTACAGAGCGGTGTTGTGTTTACTGCTGAGTGGTGCTCTAGGCTATCTCTGACCTGAGACCACTATGTTAATCTCTTATCCCAAGGGTTCCTAGACTCACCCTAGTGTAGATTTGATTTCAAAACCCAAATGAAAATCAACTCCCAGTTATTCTCAGGGAGACTTCTTTCTTCATTCTTTTTTCTGCATCTGGAGCTCACACTGAGACAAGCATCCTTACTGTCTCATTGTGCTAGTGGGTAGACTTTGTATCTAGTTCATCCTTTTAGTGTAGCCCTGTGAGGTTCTCAGCTTTACATGGGGTTCTCAGTTTTCATTCTGCCCCATTTTGGGGTCTAAGATCAAACTCTCGATCCTCTTTGGCCATTAAAATCCAAGCTCCTGGGTTGCCCCCCATCCCCGTGGGCTGCCTGAGCAGCAGCACATGCCTCCCACTCAGCGTCCTCTTTGTTTTTGGCCTCTGGACATGTCCTGTTCTCTCCCTGAGCTCAACCAAGCTTGTAAAATGTTTATTATATTTTATCCAACATTTCTAGGTATTTTATGCTGGGAAAGTTTTCAGGCTGTCAGGTTCAATAAGTGGAAGTTGAAGTTTGAAGATTTGGGTTACAGTTCCAGCTCTGCTAATTGATTCTCTAGCTTTGTAGGACTGATTCCACCTCTCTGAATTTGCTTTCTCCTCTGTAAAGGGAGAGGAACGTAATAACCTCATGGGCACCCCACATATGGAAAAGTTTTAGAAGAAAGCAAATTCACGCTGGGAAAACAGCCTGTAGTGCATGTCGTGGATGCCCTGCCCACGTCCTTCTCTGGGCTGGTGTCCCCAGTCCCCAGCTTCAGGTCTCAGGAGAGCCTTCCCTGGATCCTTGACTGGATCAAGTTACCCTATAAACTGCTTTCCTAGCTCCTCATCATCTCCCCTACTTAATTATATGCTCCATGAGGCCAGCGAAGATGTATGGTTTTGGTCTTCACTGTATATTCAAGGCCTACAGTGGCCTCACACATAGGATTCAATAAATATTTGTTGAATGAATAAACTAAAGGAAATGAGGGAAATGCAGGAACTGAGCAACAGGGCAACTAGCCCACGCTTGGGCAATCCTCCGGAACTCTGGGGATGACTTCTGTGAATCTCTGAGCCATTCTCACATCAGGAGGGGTCAGATGGAGTGGCCGATACAGAGTTTTGCAAGTGATCATGCTGTGATCTCAGAGATGGAGGGATTGGAAACTTTCCTTCCCGTCACATGGAGGAAACTCAATTTGATGATGCTTATAAATCCTCCCTGCAAGACGATCCCTTCTAAATGTTCTCTCTAATTTTTAAATATAGTATTTTTCCAGGGTGGTGTCCCTGTGTGTCCCTGTGTGTGTGTGTGTGTGTGTGTGTGTGTGTGTGTGTATTCATTTTGAGGAATTCCACATGACTAAAATTCTCCATCAGAGGGTTGGTGTAAATATGTGCATAAAATAGACCATTTTACGTAGCTAAGGGCTTCAAATTGTTCTCCCAGATATTTTTTTTGTTTATTTCCTATTTCAGTTTTGAAGGACCTTCTTCAGTATCCCAAAGTAATTATGCAGTTTGGTTGTTTATGAAAACGTCTTCAAGGGATTCTGCAGAAGAATGATTTCAGTGTTCGTTATGTTGTGTAGAAATGTTCAGAAATCATGTAAATTAGAAAAGAATAGGAAATGAATAATCTGCCTGCAGATTTGATTCCATGATTAGCCATCCAAAGTCAACTGGAAAAAGTCCGAGACACTGGAAAATTAGGGGAGGTTTTTTGTTTTGTTTTTCTTCTAAAAGGTATGTAGAAAAGACATGAGAAAAGTGGGGGGGAGTGATTCTCTCTTAAAAACTTAGTGTTCTCAAAGTCGTTTTATTGTTAAGTGAAAGTAACAATAAAATGGTGAGGATTTCTAGAATAAGTTTCCCAGAAAAGGGAGTACATCTCTCTTTAGGGCTATTCACATTTGGAGGGGAAATTGAAAGCTGATGTAATTTTCCAACACTCTTCCAGAATTCAGGCTTTAAAGTTCCATATTCTTAAACTTTTCATTTCCTTAAAATCAGTTGGCACTTTGAAAATTTTAATTTTACTCCGTTGTATCCTGAAAAGTAGTGAATATCCAGAGGACTCAGATTATGAAGGCAGTTAGAACACATGTTTTATAACTTCAGAACATTTTTTGCATTCTTATCTCTACAAGAAAACTTTATGGAGCCAGTGAATGGAGATTTAAACTGCAGGATTCCCCGTTAGGTGCTCTGAGCAATTCTTGTTATTATTTTTACAGAGGTCGTAGAGCTTATTCAATGGGGAAAAAAAAGGTGGGGACTCAAGTTTATAGGAGCCAGGAACTGTTTCTTTGCTGGCCTAAATATACATTTTGAGAAATCAAAGGGCCAAGTTTTCCTCTTATCACTGTTTATGGTGCAACTGATGCTTTGCTTGAAAGCAGCGGTGCTTTGCTGCTTATAATCTGAATCAAGTTTATCCAGATTGAATTTTGAGAAGAATCCTGAATTTGGTTAACCTTTTTGCTATTGTAGGCTCATGCTTAATCAGGCCAGTTTTTAACAATTGAGATACAATTAACATATAATATTACATTAGTTGCAGGTGTATAACATAATGATTCGATGTTTGTATATATTACGAAGTGATCGCCACAATAAGTCTAGTTAACACCCATCACCACACATAGTTATAAATATTTTTTTCTTGTGATTTTTTTTTCCCCCTCTTTTAAGATCTGCTCTTTTTTTTTTTAACATGTTTATTGGAGCTTTACAATGGTGTGTTAGTTTCTGCTGTATAACAAAGTGAATCAGCTATACATATACAAACATCCGCATATCTCCTCCCTCTTACGTCTCCCTCCCACCCTCCCTATCCCACTCCGCTAGGTGGTCACAAAGCACCGAGCTGATCTCCCTGTGCTATGTG
>NC_041223.1:16993117-16993524 GCF_002837175.3 Physeter macrocephalus | reverse complement strand
GCGGCATGTGGGATCCTCCCAGACCGGGGTGCGAACCCGGTTCCCCTGCATTGGCAGGCGGACGCGCAACCACTGCGCCACCAGGGAAGCCCCTCATCCGTGTCTTATAGTTTTCTGCATACAGGTCTTTTGTCTCCCTAGGTAGGTTTATTCCTATGTATTTTATTCTTTCTGTTGCAATGGTAAATGGGAGTGTTTCCTTAAGTTTTCTTTCAGATTTTTCATCATTAGTGTATAAGAAAGCAAGAGATTTCTGTGCATTAATTTTGTATCCTGCAACTTTACCAAATTCATTGATTAGCTCTAGTAGTTTTCCAGTGGCATCTTTAGGATTATCTATGTATAGTATCATGTCATCTGCAAACAGTGACAGTTTTACTTCTTCTTTTCCAATTTGTATTCCTTTT
>NC_041223.1:16991553-16991983 GCF_002837175.3 Physeter macrocephalus | reverse complement strand
ATCCCATAGGTTTTGGATCGTCGTGTTTTCATTGTCATTTGTCTCTAGGTATTGTTTGATTTCCTCTTTGATTTCTTCAGTGATCTCTTGGTTATTTAGTAACATATTGTTTAGCCTCCATGTGTTTGTGTTTTTTACCTTTTTTCCTCTGTAATTCATTTCTAATCTCATAGCGTTGTGGTCAGAAAAGATGCTTGATATGATTTCAGTTTTCTTAAATTTACTGTGGCTTGATTTGTGACCCTAGATGTGATCTATCCTGGAGAATGTTCCGTACGCACTTGAGAAGAAGAGGTAATGTGCTGTTTTTGGATAGAATGTACTATAAATATCAATTAAATCTATTTGGTCTATTGTGTCATTTAAAGCTTCTGTTTCCTTATTTATTTTCATTTTGGATGATCTGTCCATTGGTGTAAGTGAGGTGTTA
>NC_041223.1:16912440-16991367 GCF_002837175.3 Physeter macrocephalus | reverse complement strand
GTTGGAGCATTTAATCCATTCACATTTAAGGTAATTATCGATATGTATGTTCCTATGACCATTTTCTTAATTGTTTTGTGTTTGTTTTTGGAGGTCCTTTTCTTCTCTTGTGTTTCTGACTTAGAGAAGTTCCTTTAGCATTTGTTGTAGAGCTGGTTTGGTGGTGCTGAATTCCTTTAGCTTTTGCTTCTCTGTAGAGCATTTGATTTCTCCATCAAATCTGAATGAGACGCTTGCTGGATAGAGCAATCTTGGTTGTAGGTTCTTCCCTTTCATCATTTTTAGCTATATCATGCCACTCCCTTCTGGCTTGTAGAGTTTCTGCTGAGAAATCAGCTGTTAACCCTATGGGAGTTCCCTTTTATGTTATTTGTCATTTTTTCCTTGCTGCTTTCAGTAATTTTTCTTTGTCTTTAATTTTTGCCAATTTGATTACTATGTGTCTCAGTGTGTTTCTCCTTGGGATAATCCTGTATGGGACTCTCTGTGCTTCCTGGACTTGGTTGGCTATTTCCTTTCCCACGTTAGGGAAGTTTTCGACTATAATCTCTTCAAATATTTTCTCGGGTCCTTTCTCTCTCTCTTCTCCTTCTGGGACCCCTATAATGCGAATGTTGTTGTTTTTGAATGTTGTCCCAGAGGTCTGTTAGGCTGTCTTCATTTCTTTTCATTCTTTTTTCTTTATTCTCTTCCACAGCAGTGAATTCCACCATTCTGTCTTCCAGGTCACTTATCCGTTCTTCTGACTCAGTTATTCTGCTATTGATTCCTTCTAGTGTATATTTCATTTCAGTTATTGTATTGTTCATCTCTGTTAGTTTGTTCTTTAATTCTTCTAGATGTTTGTTAAACATTTCTTGCATCTTCTCGATCTTTGCCTCCTTTTTTTTCCCGAGGTCCTGCATCATCTTCACTATCATTATTCTGAATTCTTTTTCTGGAAGGTTGCCTATCTCCACTTCATTTAGTTTTATCTTGTTCATTCATCTGGTACATAGCCGTCTGCCTTTTCATCTTGTCTATCTTTCTGTGAATGTGGTGTTTGTTCCACAGGCTGCAGTATTGTAGTTCTTTTTGCTTTTGCTGTCTGCCCTCTGGTGGATGAGGCTATCTAAGAGGCTTATGCAAGTTTCCTGACCTGACCTCAACATTCTAATGGGCTCCAAAAATGATGACTTCATGGAGTGTTTGTTTCTCTTTTTTCTTATTGTTATGGTGAAAGTGATAGACTCTTGTAGCTCTCTATATCCCAAGCAGAATGGATTTGCGAAGTAGTGTTTAGAAATAGAAAGCGAAGAGCTAGTCATGCTGATGGCCACTGTGGCAGCATTGTTTCTAGAAGGTCTTCCTTTCCTTGAATATCTCAGCCTGAAACAAGTTTCTCTTTCTTCCAAACTTTTTTCCTATTTGTGTGGATACTCATTAGTGAGTCTCAAGATTAGAAGAGCCGAGAAATGTCACTTTGTCCAATCCTGCATTTTATTCTCAAATTCACATTCTGCCCTGTGGCATCTTTTCAACGGTTATCTTGACCTTTTATTTAAATCTGATATTGTGCAGCCCAGTGTGTGTATATGTCCATCCTCAGCCCAGCTCTGCTGGTGTATGTCAATTGGTGTCCGCAGCAGTGTCATGAACAGAAAATTTGATGTCAGTTTGAGTGGGAAGGAATGTTCTCTGCTGGAGAACAGGGAGCAGGCAGCAGAATTTGTGTTTTTACCCCATTTTTTTAATGTATTGCCGGAGTCAATTTTAGGATGAAGTTGAGTTAAATTAGTAGCTTGAAGAGAAAAGTCAGTAGCCAGAAGTAAGCTGAACATTAAAATTTTTGAACTTTAACCATAATATTGAACATTATGGCTGACCGTCTTTAGGTTAAAAGGTTAGAAGGAGGGTGGACTGAAGAGCAATGTATTTTTAGTCTGCTTAGAATTATAGCTGCTTTTGGAAATTTTTGGTAAGCTGCCATGGATCAGGATTAGAATAAAGGCCATAAATATGGTTCAAAAAATGTCCTGGACATTTCATTATATGGTTTGCTATTGGCTTTAGTAGTAGTGCATTATCTGAATTGATGTAAATAGTGTTTAAGTTTGTCTTTTCCTATGAGTAATAAGTGTTGTATGTAGAGATTTCCATTTCTATTACTTAAATAGATCACCATAGTAGTTTGGTACATGGTTGCCATGCACATAATTACTGCATGGCTATTATTAGGAAAATTGTGTGGGTAAAATCAACCCTGCTATTTGGTTATGTCTGAACCTTACTGCCCATCTGCTAAGCAATGTGGGGTCAAAATAAGTACCAGGATAGTTCTGATGTTGGCCTTTTTGGAGGTGAGTTCAACTCTTCTCTCTCAATTCTTTTTTTTTTTTTTTTAATTTATTTATTTTAATTTATGGCTGTGTTGGGTCTTCATTTCTGTGCAAGGGATTTCTCTAGTTGTGGCAAGCGGGGACCAGTCTTCATCGCGGTGCGCGGGCCTCTCACTATCGCGGCCTCTATTGTTGTGGAGCACAGGCTCCAGACGCGCAGGCTCAGTAGCTGTGGCTCACGGGCCTAGTTGTTCTGCGGCATGTGGGATCTTCCCAGACCAGGGCTCGAACCCGTGTCCCCTGCATTAGCAGGCAGATTCTCAACCACTGTGCCACCAAGGAAGCCCCTTCTCTCTCAATTCTAAAAACTACAATAGGAGGTGTCACCAGAGAGGAAAAGCAATTAAAAAAACCCCCCAAACTCACCAAATTGTTATTCCCAGCACTTCGTTGCCAGTGATCCTTACTCTGGGGTTAAACTACTTCTTTTAAACCAGTTCTCCTTCATATACATCATGACTTACATGTTACGTTAAGCTGCAAAATAATTCTTAAAACAAAGTTGGGAGTGTTGTATACTAATTAGTCTGCATTAAGTCATGAAAGAAATTTTGACATGTAATATAGCAGTACTGAACTTTTGCAAGCTGGCATTTTCACATTGTGTAAAGGGTACATCGGTTTATCAAAGACATTGCTTTTCTGCAATTGTTGTATCAGTTATCTATTGCCACGATGCTGTGTAACAAACAACTACAAAAAACTCACTGACATCCAAAAAGATACATTTATGAGTGCTGGGCAGTTTTTGTGGTCTGGCATGGAAGGCTCACTCATGTGTTTGTGGTCAGCTGGTGGGTCAGCTGGGAGCTGGTTGGCCTGGGAGCACCTAGGCCCACTGGGTTCACCTCTACAAGGATTTTTATCTTCTGGTTCTTTTAGCAGTAGCAGGGTGTTGAGAGTGTGGAAGGGCAGAAGGCCATTTGAGGCCTAGGCTTGAAACCAGTACACCATTACTTCTGCCATATTCTGTTGGCTAAAGGAAGCCACAAGTCAAGCCCAGGTTCAAAAGTGGGGAAAGAGACTCTACTTCTTTATGTCACATAGCAAACAGTACGCATAAGGGGATTGGTGAGAATTGGCACCAAATTTACAATCATCTTGTTCTGGGTACTACTGCTTTTCCACATTTCCTAAAACTTAGTGATATAAAACAATATCTGATTTTGCTCACGATTTGGTGGTTCAGGCATTTGGGAAGGGCTTCGCTTGGCAGTTCTCATTTGGGAGTCAATGGCGCTGGGTCTGCAGTCATCTGAAGATTCAGTGAGGCATCCTGGATGGCTCCCTCACATGGCAAGCAGTTGATGCCTATGTGTGGCTTTTCCAACATGTAAGTAGTCAGACTTCTTACATGACAATGGCTTCCCTCAGAGTGGTATCCCAAGTGAACAAGGCAGAAGCTGAATGGCCTTGTCTGATGTAGCCTGGGGAACCACATGTCTAAACTTCCAGCACCTTCTATTGGTAACAGCAAGCCACTAATATCAGCCCAATTCACACGGAGGTGAAATAGACTCACCTGTTGGTGCAAGAAGTACTGGAGAATTTGCAGACATGTTTAAAAATCTCCACAAATCTACAGCAGTTATTCACGGAGAGAAATCAATTCCCTTGTTCTGTGATATTAAGTCACAGTACTATGATCTTTACATCTTTATCACTCACCATTCCTATTGAATAGTGCACTTACAATTTTCATACTCAGCTTTCTTATTTTGTATAGTTCTGTATATTATAAAGTAACCCAAGAAATGATTAAGGGTAGCTGTTTACTTCATTCCAAATTCTCAATGATCTTTGAGAAAATGCATACATACGTACTTTCTACATAGTTTAATTAGTGTATATATTTGTGCTTTAGTTTTTTTAAAGTTATTTTACAGACAAAAAGAACGCTTGTAATGTTTATTTTAATTATCTAGGAATTCATCAAGCTAATACTAGCATAATTGGCTTAGCAGTTTCCCAGTTTAGGTAGCTCAGTTACTTACAATCACACTAACTTGATGGCACCATGTTTGGGTATCTATTGCTATGTAACAAATTACTTCCAAACTTAGTGGCTTGAAACAATAACCATTTATTACCTCATGCACCTTCTGTGGGTTAGGAACCCAGGAATGGCTTGGTCCTTCGTGAGGTCTCTCATGAGGTTGCAGTCTAGCTGTTGCCTGGGGCTGCGGTCTCATCTGAGGGTTTCACTGGGGCTGGAGATTCTGCTTCCACCTTCACTCACTTGGCAGCTGTAAGGACACTTCCGTTTCTGGCCACTTGGATCTCTTCGCAGGGCTGCCCAAGATATGACTGCTAACTTCCCCAAGTGAGTGATGAGAGGGAGAGAGACAGAGGAGAGAGAAAGGGTAAGAGAGAAAGAGATGCTGACCAAATGGAAGCCAAGGTTTTTTTTATAACCTAGTCTTGAACGTTATATTCCTTTACTTCTGTCATACTCTGTTGATCACACAGACCAACCCTGGTACAGTGTGGGAGGGGACTGCACATGGGTGTGAATGCCAGGAGATGGGGGTCATTGATGGGGTCTTCTTGGGCTTGTTTAATACACATTGCTGTAAACATCTTTGCACAGATTGCTTTTTATTGATGAATGGAAAGGAGAAATTTACTCTCGGCATATCCCCCTAGTGTGGAATTACCAGATCATAGAGATCAACAATTCAATGGCACCTTTTGAAAAAAATTGTAAAGTATTCTTATAAATATTTTTTGTGTTGTAGGATATTCTTATATTTAATTGCATTGCAGTTAGTCTTATATTTTAAATGAGTACACAAAATACTTCAGAACATTTTACAAAGCATTTAGCTGCTGTTGCCCTCAGTAAGCTTTGGTTTGAGAAAAAGAGAAATAAGGGGGGGAACTGCTGGGTGCCATCATCTCCCAAAACCTTCTTCTTTTAAATTTAGTTCCTGGTTTCCATAAACTAGGCCACTTTGACCCCAACCTAATATAAGCCACTGCCATTAATAGCTTGTTTAATGGAAGAAATTTTAATTGGCAAGAAACTTGACCATTACAAAATAGAACATGCTCTTCACCATTTAGGCTGTTATAGCTCTGCTATCTTTACCACTTTTGAGACAGCATAAAGAAATGTGCTCCAGACCAGGGTACTGAAAGGACTGTTCTGTGTCAGGTGATTTTTAAAGCTTTTATTACAGTCTGTGAACTAATTTAATATGTTATAAATGAATACTCCTACATTTTGTGAGTTCACACCCCTCCCTTCGCCATTTATATTAAATATAACTGATTCATTTTCATGTCTGTAAAAGTCTTTCCAGCTTTTCCAGAAATACATTGGATTCATTTACATGAGGTACTTTCAATCATTTCAAAATTTCATAAATTTTATAGCACCTTCCATGTTGTGGGCTCTCAATAAATTGCCATGACCAAGTTAAATGATGGGGTAATAAGGATAGAACTCTGGTCGTTTACACTAATGACAAGGTTTGCATTTATAATGAAGTCCGGGCCACCGAGGGGCCAGGAAGAGTACCTGTAAGAGGCGTATGTGAGGAAGGGCTGCATTTTAAAGCTTGCAGTGAGGATTATGCTGCACGAATAAACCAAGCTGTGTGTGGGTGGTCCTCTCTCTGCCCCCTTCTGCTTTTAAAGACTTAGAAGAGATGCCAGAGTACCTATAGAAGGTGTTTGATTTAAAAGGTTTAAAAGGAAACACTCCAGTTTGCCTTCTTGTAGGGGCATGCAAGCGAGTAGAGTTTGCAGCTGCGTGGATGGATACAGAAAAACTGAGATTTAACAGAATTTAAAAAAATCATTCCAGAAGGGCCTTTGACCAAGAAATTCTTACAGGTTTATGACACCTGGTGCCTGAACTCCATCTGTGACACAAGGGTTACAGTTTGCAAGCCCTTAACCCTGCAGCTGATCTGGTCAGCTTCTGGCTGCACTGGGGCCTGATGCAGTTTGCTGTAGTGGTTTTCAGACTTCACGAAAAGAAGATGATTTTTTTTGCAGATTTCCAGCATCTCTGCTAGATTTCTTCACTTTTTCTTTCTCACAGGGAGACTTTGCAGGATACATAGCACACCAGTATCTGAATGGCATTCTCTTTGACATCTCTGTTTAGGGGTGGTGGAGGCTTCACCCATATGGAGGGGTCAGGGTCAGCCCATTGTTGTTGCTCATAGGTTGGAGAGCGTCTGCATTTGCAAAGGACTAAACTATGCCAAGTAACCCCATTAAGGATGGCTTTATGTGTCAGAATGTGTGTGTGAGAAAAAAAAAAAAAGAATGTGTGTGTGTATGTGAATGATAGAATACATGTCAATAGTTTGTAATAATAAAAGATTGAAAGCAACGTAATCGTCCATCAGAGGCACTCGTTAAATAAATTGTGGTAGATCCACACAGTGGAATACGACACAACTACAAACAGGAGGTACCAGCATGGGATGAACTCCAAGTCTTGTCAAGTATAAAAAGCAAAGTGCAATACAGAGCATATAAATGACGTATTTATTGTATTTAAAGTAAAGGAAAGATAGAGTATATAATACTTGATTGCTTGAGAAGTATAACATTTTCTAAAGGGCTATATATGAGCTAATAATATTGGTTGCCTCTAGGGAGGAAAGTGACTAGCTGGAAGACAGAATGGGAGGGGTACTATTCATTGTATAGCTTTCTGTGCCTTTTGAATCTTAACAAGTAAATAAGATGAAAAAAAATATATTGAAAGAAAACAATGTTGTAACAAAGATGGCAGAAGTGAACCAATCCCTGGAGGGCAGAGAACCCAGCCCCTTCTACTCCCTTTTTCTTTTGCCTTTATGTTCCCAGTGCACAGTGCTTGGTGCATGGTAGATCTTCAAAAATATTGTTAACTGAAAAATACATACCACATGGATAATCACCATTCATTTTTATTTTAAATTGTATACTACATTCTTAAAAATCAATGCTGTTCAATGCGAAAATTGTCTTGGCCAGGAAAAAAAAAAAAGGAATTCAGAATGAAAAGTTGTCTGGGTCAGGAGTTTGGATTTGGAACCATATTTTTATCAATGTTTGTTAACAATATTCCTATTCTGTGTAAAGCCCTATTGTCAGATTTAAATAGTTGAATATGTGAACTTAAATTATAGAATGAGAGACTTCTATCACTAATTAGGTGCTTACAGATGTTGTAGTTAAAGGCAGGCTGAGTCCTGAGTCTCCTTTCCACTCAACTTCCCTCCTTCTTCCCTATTTCCCTGTCTGACATTTCACTGCTCATGAGTGGCGGACCTGATGGGCCTCCCACCAGATGGTAGAACTCTTTAAGGGGGCTTCACTATGTGACCTACTAGGTGCCATGATTCTGCCATGCAGGGGACTGTTGGGTACCTTGGGATAGCCTGGATGTAAATGGAGGGATTGAAATTGCATATTGTGTTGTTTTCACCCAGATTCACACACTTGAGTTAAAATTCTCAAGAGAGGCTAAGAAAAGTAAGCTAATGACTTATGCGCCACAGTCCCCCGTTGGTCCCAAACAGTGAATTCCGGCTCTACAGTCACTGTGTGGGGAGAATTCAACACATTTCAGGTGAAATATGACTGTGACATCCAAGCGGATGTGCAGAGGGTACCCTTGTGCTCACGTGAGAGGACTTTCTCACTCTGGAAGAAGAAGATAATTAAATTCCAAATTGAGCATATATTACTGAAGGAAGAGATAGGATAAAAAGGAAATGTCCTTTGTGACCCCTGGTAGGGACTTCTGTACAAACTCTAACATGTTAAGGGAATTAATAGAGTTCTATGCAGCTGTCTATACATGTTATATAGCCAATTCCAGTTGAAATAAAAGTTTTCTTGAGATACCAAAACCAAACTAAAATAAAAGAGCAATGCTATCAAGTACCTAAACAGAGATGTATGCAGAATGGATTGTAAAGTATTAAGCAATTAAGGTTTACATCCAGTTATTTACATATAAGAAAACCAAAGCTGATATTAAATGGCTTTTATATAGGGGAAACAGAGAATAGAATATGGAACATTTATTTCCTTTTTGTTGTATTTTAAATTTTTCTTAAACAAACAGCAAAATGTTACCTGTCTGTGGGGTAATAAATGGTCCTTGAGATGAGAGTGAATCTCTCTTTTGGGTTTAAGGTTTGGATAATAGAGTTTTCTGTGTTATTCTCACACCATCACCCCCCAGTAGATGCAGAATTTTATACCTATCTTACTTCGAAGTCGTGGCCCTTACATTTGGGGCTCTAAGAGTTAACTGGGAAGCTTGTAAACATGTAGATTCCTGGGCCCCACTCTCGGGGATTCTGATTCAGTAAATTGGGATTGGCACCCAGGAATATGCATGTTCTTCAAACATGCTAGGAGATTTGGATGCAGATGATGTATGGACTATTCCTTTAGAAACCCTGTTCTTGTGTTTCTGTTGTTTTCTTGTTGTTGTTGTTTTATATAAAGGCTAAGTTTTACTGTAGAGCAAAGCCAAGAAATATTAAAGCTGAGGTCGGCAACCTACAGCCCATGGACCAAATCTAGCTTTCTTCCTATTTGTGTAGATATAGTCTCACTGACACACCACCATGCCCGTTTGTTTACGTATTGTCTGTGACTGCTTTTGCGCTGCAGGGGCAAAGATGAGTGTTTGGGACAGAGACCAAAATGGCTTGCAAAACCCAAGATATTTGCTATCTGACCCCTTACAGAAAAAGTTTGCTGACCACCATGTTAAAGGACGAGCATGTATCCAATGTATTACATATATTTCCCTAAGAACAAATAAGACCTTCACCAGAAGACTGTGATATTCAGTTAGTAAGTTGGGAGTCTGTTTCCATTAGTCAGGAAAATTAAAAAGACTCAGAATACAGTAAATTCAAAATATAAGATTAAAGTAAAATGGCATAGAACTTGAAGGAGAAGATATGCCTCAGGCCACTGAAATTAATGATTTATTGCACTTACCAAAGCATGGCTTGGGGTAAGGGATATACCTGGACCCTGCTGGGTGTGACTCTCCTTGTGTTCTCATCTCACTTTTCACTGGAAGTAGACAGGTGCATTAACTAACCTAGAGAAGGAGGTAACACAGAGGTCTTCATTTTTCCATTGACAGAGAACACTGTCATTAATTCAGTTAGTAGGAAATGGATTTCTTGGCTTTGATAATTAAGCTGGCAAAGCAAATTTGGTTCCAACATTTTAATGAGCAAGTGTGGGTGGCCAGCAAATTGCAGGTTCAGACATAAATGTTTCGAACGTGGGTGGCTGGCTTTTAACCCTGGGGCAAATTCTGTGATTGCAAGGAAGTTTTAGGCTGGTAGCCAAGTTCAAAGAGTATTTGCCAAATATTAAGAAAAATGTGAACTACTCTAAGGAATATTATATTATTTGAGGACAGGATTATGTTGTTCATTGAGTGTGATTGAGATATAAGTTAACATCATTTGAGTCCATTCAAATTATATATTTGTGAATATTCATATGTGTGTATTCGTGCTGGCACTTCATACACAGGGGATTATCTCGAAGGAGAGAGAGAAATGAGAAAGGAAAGAAATGGATTTGTTTCTCTTTTCCTATCTTCTAGTGCCTAACTGTTAAGGTATTCAGACCCATATAGTACTTTCTGTCCAATTTTGGTTTCCTATCTGGGGGGTAATCAAAATCTGGGTTCTTATGTAATGTAAGACCACTGGATGGGGGAAAAATGAGTTTGGACCCAAGAAATGAAGGGTTAATACGTTCATTGAATTTTCACTTCCTTAGGGAGGCTACAGTTGAAGCAGAGTCCCGCTGGGTTCTGTGAGTGAACCTCACATCACAAAGAGAGGGCAGATTTGCAAAAGAAGGTAATAGATTTCAATTTAGGTTGCTTTTCAGCCTGAAAAATAGTCTGAATTCAATCGCTGATCCTGTTAGCAGAGATAGTAATGAAATGCAAAGCAAGTATGGCTTAAATGTTAAAGGAGACTGTAAAATACCACTGTAGCTTCTTGATTTACTCTCTCCCATTACTCAGTAGAACAAAATATGATGTGACATAATGTTCACTGTGTAGTTACCCTGGGCTCAGAAAACTAGCCTGTTACCTCATACTTCTTACATTTGCAGAAGCAATCAAGACTGTGACTTGAATTGGACTGGTAAATCTATTGACTTAGAGATAGAAAGATATTGGAATCTCTTACCTTACTTTCTCTTATTTCCCTACTGACAGCTTATACAGGCTTTGTACGTTTTCTGATGGAAGGGTATCCAGTTGGATATTAATGCATTTTATGCTCTTAAAGAAGTTAAGAATTGGAGTTGTATCTTTTGCCTATTGTTTTTAAAAGTCAATATGTTGTGGGTGTTAAAAAGCATTATTTTGTATTTGTATTGTTACCAAGGGTCTTGCCCCAGAATCATACTCCTGCCCCTCCCTCGAATGGAAACCAATTACTCTTATCTAAGTTTCAGGAGGAAGTTGCAAAGAGAAAAAAACAAGAACTGGTTAGAACCAACTAGGCCCAAGATGGAGGAAGATTCCAGTGGACGTTGAGCCTCATTATATGCTCATTGTAATACATGAGCATGCTAAATGACATACCCACCAGTGACTTGACCGTGACAGTTGCTATGACAATAACCGGAAAAGCCCAAACAAGGACTAAAAAGGAGTGTTGCATCCATTCCAGGTCCAAAGCACACCTTGTTCTTGGATGACTCATGAGTATTCCTTCCACTCTTTCCAATTCCCTCACTTTTACCTTGACCGTCCTATATATTTGTGTCTCTGCCCAAGTTGGGTTGAGAAGTTGATTTGCGAGCTAGGTTCCCACTTCTCCATTCTCTGCCCGTTGAATCAAGCTTGTGCTGTTCCAGTTTCAGCATCGGTTTCGTTATTGGCTGCACAAATCCGATCAGAAGAAGAACTTCCCTGGCTGAGACAAGGGGTCTCGGCCCAGGCTAGGACCCCAGCGCGGGTCTAGTAGACCAATTCGGTAGCAGCGTTAGTAGCGACTTATGTTCATGAATAGTGAGTGTGATCGTCAGCATTAGTGATAGTCTCTTCTTTCATTGCACCAAATGTAGTGTAGGCTGCCTGGAACCTCTCTGTGAATGAAAAAGGAAAAATAGCGTCTTCCGCTGCAAGTTCTTCTGATTGAGAGTAGCCTTGTTTTCCACGCCTCCTTCCATGAAACTCTTATTCCCCAGCTATTTTGGGTTTTATTACCCTTCAGTGTTCTTCCATGTGCTGCTTTTTCTTTCTAGAATGCCCTTGCAGTCCATTTGTGCCTGCTGATGGCTTCCATCTCTTAGTCTCAGGTGTTTCACATCATATTGCATGTCTTTGCTCATTAGCCTCAAGGTCAGGTCTGGTTTCTTTGTATATTCCCAGTGTGTTGCAGAGCTTGGCAAAAAATAGGTGCTCAGTGAGTACCATCTGAAGGTATCAGTATATTAAAATCTCTAATCTTTTTCCTGTAAAAAATACTTCTTTAGAAATGATTTCAAACTTATAGAAGAGTTACAAGAATAAAACAAAAATTCTCATATACCTTTCACTGAGATTCCCCCCAAATTAATAGTTAACCACACTTGCTTCTCTCTCTTTCTTGCTCTTTCTCTCTTTCTATGTCTGTGTATGTATACAGACACATGTTTCTCCTCTATATATGTTATTTAATTTTCCGAACTATTTGAGAGCTGGTTGAAGACACAATGTCCCATTACCCTTTAAACCTTTAATACATATTTCCTAAAAAATTAAGAGTTCTCTCTTATACAACCACAGAACAACCATCAAAGTCAGAATACTAACATAGATATAATTCTACTAGTAAATGCTTTGACCCCATTGAAATTTTGTCAGTTTTCCCAATAATGTCCTTTATAGGTCCAAGATCTGGTTTAGAATCACGTATTACATTTAGTTGTCATGAGTCTTTAGTATCTTTCTGTAGCAGTTTTTTCCAAGTCTAAATCAATAACTTTGTAGAATGTCCCTTAATTTGAGGTTGTCTGATGTTTCCTCATGGTTGGATTCGGGTTATGCTTTCTTAGAGACAGCAATAAATACCAGAGAAGTGATTTTGAGTTCTCAGTGCATCATGTTGGGCTCCATTATGTTGACTTGTCTTATCACTGGTGATGTTAACTTTTAGCACTTCAATAAAATGGCACCTGCTGGATTTCTGCATATAAATTTAAATAACAAGTATCATGTAGTTGTTAGCTAATAAGTAGTTAATAAATATTTTATGAGGAGACATTGAAAATTATATAAATATTCTGTTCTTCATCAAATTTTTATGCCCTTATTTTAATATCCATTGACAAGTCTTGACAAAATCAATTATTACTAAATGTATTGATTTATTACCAGGTTGTTACCAACGGTGATTTTCTACGTTCTCATTTTTTCTACTTTTATTGTTTGACACTCCACTATAAGGTAGAATTTTCTCCTCTTCTTTATTTATTTAAATATAGATTCATGAAGTCTTATTTGATTCAGTGGATTATAACTCATTACTATCATTATTTATTTCCCAGAATTGGCCAGCGATCGCTCCGTCAAGCTGGCTTCTGTGTCCTTTGACATATCCCCATCATTCTTAGTGTACTTCCATTTTTTATGGTCCAATAGGATGTTCCAGACTCACCTTGTACTTTCCCTGCCCTGGAATCAAAATTTTCTCCAATGGTATCTGGTTCTTTTTAGTAGAGAATAGTATTTAAAAACCAAGATCTAGGTGCTAGGTATGCACTTTGCTACTGGAAGGTCATTGCTTCTAGGCTATCAGTGAATGAACAGAGCTGGAAAATACGTGACATTATGCACACGCACACACACACGCACACACACACATTTCTACACCGATTTCTATATCTATCTATATCTAGTAATGCACACAGTCTGTAAAAACAAGCCTGGTATATGGTCTCAAGGCAGGTTTTGGACATAGAGAGCCTAAGTAGCCATGGCCCATGAAACACTTCTGTGGGGGAATACGAGTAACTTGGTATTTCTTAAATGATATGAGCAAAACTGATTTTCCTTCCTTTGGGAGGGAGTTTGTAATCTCAAAGGTAAAAAATAAATATATAAGCCTAAGACATTATTTTTGCATCAAAAGTCAGAATCTTACTGGAAGAACTTGAAAAGGCAAACTTTATATACTGTGGTTAGTAGAAAACAGTTTTTTTGGAAAGAGCAAATAAGATTTTAATTGTTTTTATTAATAAGCTAATTAAATAAGCTCACCACTAAAAGGAGCTAATGCAAAGTATTCATGGCTCTTACAAGACTCATGGGTGTTTGTGTTTGTGCATGTGGGAGTGGGTGGGTGTACCTGCATGTACGTGCACATGCTGAGAGGAGGGTGTTTGCCACATCTTCCCGCATCACCAGAGAGGTATAGATAATTTCCTTTAGTTTTAGAAGAGATGGTTGCAAGAAACCATTCTTTTAGTTGAAAAATGTGAAATATGACACAAAATGCTGATTTTTGGAGACTTTTTCTGACATAATGGCATGCTTTACCAGGCTGTGTAAAAGTTTTTGACAAAAACCAAAAGCATGACTTAGAAAGGTTTTTTTTTAAAGAAAAAAACCTAAATATAGCAACCTGAAAAAAGGAAGTTTATCGCTGACTATATAAAATTTACCCTTGGGGAAAAAAGGTAATCTATAAGTTAATATGCAGTCCTTTGCTCTAAGAAAGCCTTTTGTATCTCCAGCTAATATCAGGTATTCTTGAAATCAATAGTAATCTGATTGCCTACAGAGAACAGTTGCCCTCCTGTGCTTTAAGCCAAAGAGGAACTGTGCACTTTTGTGATAAACATAATTTAGAGGAGGATTATATTTTCTTCCTTAATTTATTAGCTGCTGGTGCTGCCTTATTCTGTTACCCATATTTCCTTTTCATTATTCAGTTGATAGCACAGAAAAAGAAATATGATATTAAGATTGGTAGCAGTACAACTTAATTTGGAAGGGTGGGAAATAAAGGCTTTCTTAAAACTTGTCTCGTTAATTAGAAAGATTAACTAGTGTGTTTAGAGTTTCGGTTAACGCTGCTCTCTGGTGGATTCTATCTTGTGTACTGTAGACTGGAATGAGAGGGATTTTTACAGATTTTAGATTCAGAATGAAGTGAGGTAACCAAGATGACAGAGTAGGAGACCCCAGCTCTGCCCCCACCACAAAGATCAACAATGAGACAGCTATCCACGAACAAAATCAGCTCTGGGAGAGCTCTGTAGTCCACTTAAGAAACTTGAGCAACACAGTGGAAGAAAAAACTTGAGAATAACCACACAAAAGGGAAGGAAGAATGGGTTCATTTTGCCTGCATCATTCCATCCCTTAAGCCGGCATTCCTCAATTTGAAGAGGGAACTCCCTGGATAGAAAGTGTTTGCTTTGCTGGGAAAGGGTGAGCAACCAGCTCCCTCAGTCTTTTGAGGCACCACATGAAAGACGTGCTTTGGTTTCATCCTAATAGCCTTTCCACTCTCCGTGGATCACTCACAGTGCTCACCAACCACTACACAGTTATAGATGGTGTGGACACTAGTGGCCTCGGGATGAGTCACCATGTCCCCCTGGGCCTGGAGCCACCACACTCCGCCACGTTTAGTGCCCTGCTCCCCTAGACCAAGGGTTACAGCATGCTCTATTATGCCCCACCCACAGGTGAAGATCTTTCCTTAACAAAGTCCATAAAGTCTGAAAGAGGTGACTTCTTCAAATGTTCGAACATCTATACAAGGTTACAGGGGTCTTGAAGACTCAGGGAAACATGACTCCACCAAAGGAACACAACAAACCTTCAGTAACTGACCTAAAGAAATGGAGATACAGAAATCACCTGACAAAAAACTCAAAATAATTATTTTAAGGATGCTTGGAGAGCTACAAGAGAACAGATAATAAACAATTCAAAGAAATCAGGAAAACAATACAAGAACAAAATAAGAAGTTCAACAAAAAAATTAAAAAAACATTTAAAAAGAATCAAACAAATTTTGGAACTGAACACTATAGTGACTGAACTGAAGAATTCGCTAGAGAGCTTCAACATCAGACTGGACCAAGCACGAGAAAGAATCAATGAGCTTAAAGACAGATCATTTGAAATTATTCTGTCAGAGGAGCAAAAAGAAAAAAGAATGAAAAGAAATGAAGAAAGCCTACAGGATTTATGGGACACCATTAAGAGAAGCAATCTATGCATCATTGGTGTCATAGAGGAGAAGAAGGGGAGAAAGGGTTAAAAGCTTATTTAAAGAAATAATGGCTGAGAACTTTCTAAACCTGGGGAGAGATTTGGGCATCCAACTTCAGGAGGCTAATATGTCACACCACAATTTCAGTCCAAAGCTCTCTTCTCCAAGACACATTATAATAAAACATCTAAAATCAAAGACAGAGAATATTAAAAGCAGTAAGAGAAAAACAATATTATTTCATACAAAGGAACTCCCATGAGGCTATAAGCTGATTTCTCAACAGAAACATTGCAGGCCAGGTGAGAGTGGAATGATATATTCAAAATGCTGAAAGAAAAGAACCACCAACCAAGACTATAGTTGACCCTTGAACAACACAGGTTTGAACTACATGGGTCTATTTATCCACAGATTTTTTTTCAATAGTAAATACTACAGTACTACATGATCTGCAGTTGGTTGAATCTGAGGATGCGGAACCATGAATACGGAGGGCCGGGGAATACAGAGGGCACACGTATACAGAGGGCCAACTATAAGTTACACACAGATTTTCGATTGAGAGGAGGGTTGGTAACCCTAGCTCCAGCATTGTTCAAAGGTGAACTGTACTTTACCCAGAAACGAATGTTCTCCCTAAGAAAAGCTGAGGGAGTTCATCCTCACTCAACCTGCCTTACAGGAAATGCTGAAAGGAGTTCTCCAACCTGAAATGAAAGAATGCTAACTAGTAGCATGAAAGTATGTAACACACTGGTAAACCTAAGTATTCAGTCACGTTCAGAATACTCTAATGCTGTAATATGGTAGTGTGTTAACCGCTTAACTCTGGTATAAAGGTTAAAGGACAAAAGCATGAAAAATACCAATACCTACAATAATTTGTTAATGGATGCACAATATAAAAATATTTAAGTTGTGGCATCAAAAACATAAAACATGGAGGGGGGAGTAAAAGGGTAGAATTTTTGTATGCAATTGGAGTTTTGTTATTGGCTTAAAATAGACTGTTATATCTATAAGCTATTTCAAGTAAGCCTCAGTAACCACAGAACAAAAATGTATAGTAGATATGCACAAGATAAAGAGAAGCGACTCAAAATAGGACCTTTTGGGGTCAAAATCATCAATTTACAAAGGAAGACAGCAAGGAGGAAGAAAGGAACAAAGGAACTGCAAGACAGCCAGAAGACAATTAACAAAATGACAATAGTAAGTCCTTCCTACCAATAATTATTTTAAATGGAAATGGATTAAATTATCCAACCCAAAGGCACAGAGTGACTGAATGGATAAAAAAATAAGACCCAACTATATGCTGCCTGCAAGAGACTCCTTCAGGTTCCAAGATACACATAGGCTCAAAGTGAAGGGATGGAAGAAGGCATTCCACACAAATGGAAACCAAACGGGAGCTGGGGGAGCTATACTTATATTAGACAAAATAGATTCAGAATGGATGAAAGAAGAAAAACTTGACAAATACCGCTTCAAGTGATGATTAGCTTATGTTTGATGTTTTTATTTCTCAAGGTAGAGTTCTAGTCTTTCACCACTTGTCTGTAGCAATTATCCTATCACTTATAAATGATCAGAAAAAAAAAAAAAGAATTCACGTTGGGTTTAAAGAAAAGATTTGGAAGTCTGAGGATGGTTTTGACTGATTCAGGGAGATAACAGAAGGCAGCTAAAATGCAGGGAGGAAATGAGAATGAAGGACCCATAACACCAGGGAAATCTGAAGATGTACTTAATTTTCTGAGTATTTTTCCACTACAGTCGGTATCTTTGGCCTGTTAGGAGCATCTGAGCTCATTTAGCCTCATGAACTTTAGATCATATTTCTGGAGCTCTAAGTTCAAGTTAGGTTGATGAAGTGTGCTCAGATGGCCCAAAGAAGTTAGGTTTTAGGGGCTGAATCACAAGAATGTGTTGGATAAACCTGGCTGTTCTCTAGCTCTGAAAAGAAGATGAATTGGGACAAGGTCTGTGCTATAGCTACTGGGTGATTTCTCAATCACAGATATAGTAAGAGGCAATTCCTTGGCCTCCTGCTTGACAAACTCAGGCCCAACATACTTGACACAAAACACAAGTTTTCTTTGAAGGCTTATATTGTGCAATATAATACTAATAGAGAGCTTTAGAGATCAACTTCTGCTGGATGGGTGGGGTGGGTACTATTTGAAAACATCCAATCACTGTCACACCAGAGAACACTGATACACTGAAGGGGCCATGGGCTACTGGGAGATGGTTTTTGCTAGAAGGTACTCTCCTCATTTATTTTCACTATCTCTGGATTGAACTTGATGGGGATAGATTGTGTTTTCTTAGTACCAGAATCTGGTCAGTACAGCTGCCTGGGTTCCTTGAATCTGTGCAGAATGTTATTGGGGTGTGTGTGTGTGTGTGTACAGCATCTCCTTTCTAGACTTGAAAGGCAGCTGGAGGATTGGGAGACTGAAAGTGGGAGAGATGTGGGTTGGCAGGTTGGTCTGACTAACGTGTACCCCCCTAACGGTAGGCCAGTATATTCTGCCACCCTAGTTGGAGCCCGAAGTCATTTTATTGGCCAGGCTGTCTTGAAATCACTTGTTTGGCTTCAATCATAGCACAAGACGTACCCCCTTCCTTCGGCTTCAAACCAGCAATGTCAGGTTGTATCCTTCTCATACTGTATCCCTCTGACCTTGCTTTGGTGGTCACAACTCCTTCTCTGACTTTCTCTTGTGCTTCTCTCAGTGATTACATCAGGACCAACTACATAATCCAGTATCATCTCTCCACTTCGAGATCTTCAACTTAATTACACCTGCAAAGTCCCTTTTGCCATGTGAGGTAACATATTCACAGGTTCTGGGGATAAGGACATGGATATCTTTAAGGGCCATTATTCTGCCTACCAACAAATACCAAAAAATAAGGGCATTGCTGATAATGGCTAAATGCAGATGATCTTGGTCTCTCTACAGTGTGAGCAATTAACAGGACATACATCTGGTTTGCTGGCAAATGGACTTTTGGACATTTCAATTATCATCAAAATGGATTCAACTTTTATTCTACGTATAGAGTGGAACAAGATTTTGAATGAAAAGAATTACATAAGATTTGTTCTTTAATTCTGAGAGAGGAGTCTGTGGCCTCCTCTTGGAAAAAAAAAATGTCTAAACTTCAAATGAGATGATCTCAACCAGAATATTCATCATGATCCTGGTCATCTTGCCATGTTCTCAATTTTTAAATTATTCTAGTTTGTAAAAAGAAATGTAATTGTTAATTAAAGAACTTGCTCTTTATTTATTAAAATAGTAATGTTGACATGATATTTAGATGAACATGTGTAGTTTTCTAAAACATAGGATAGGAACATTTTACCCTCAAGCATATATTTTTTTAAAGTTTTTATACCTTTTTTGAAATGATTGGATTAAGGAGAGTGGGAAAGTCTATAGCAGTCCATTTTCATTTGTTATTTTGAGAGACAAAAAATTTTTCATAGAGGTTGTCAGTTGTTCCCACGCGTTTACAAGTGAGTTTGAGCTATTCACTTTCTAGATTTTGGATAATCCTACAAGGTTTTGACTTCTAAATTTCTATTTGTTTAACTTCAGTCTGACAGGTTGATATTCTCAAATACTTTGTTAGTCTGTGTGTTATTTTAAACAAAGAAAACCGTGATTGTTTAGAAATCTGATTCTTATCACCAGATTTGAAGTCAAGAATTATATAAAGAAGGAGCTCGGAAAGAGCAATATCATAAGCTAATAATGCCGTTATATTACTGTTGGAAAAATTAAGCTTGCAGAGTGAGTCATTGGAATATAATATTTGGGAATACATCTAAGTGATCATATGCTCCTTAAAATAAAAAAATTCTTTTGCTTAAGAGGGGCAGGATAATGTGATATTAAGAGCACAGACTCTAGGAACAAGTCTGTCGGGGTTGAAATCCTTGGCTCTGCCATTTGCTAGATCTGTGTTCTTGGGCAGGTCACTTTACCTCCACCTGGCTTCATTTTCCTCATCTGTAAAATGGAGGAGAAAGCTAAACAAATTTATGTACCTAAAGCACTTGGAGAAATGCCTGATCCATAGTAGGTGAATCAAAGTATTTGTTATGCTATTGCTGCTGCTGCTGATGGCGATGATAATGATGACGATTATATTTAAGCTTTACAGCAAAAATATGCATTAAATAATCATTATTAAGCATTTCTCAAGGCTTAAAAAAATCCTGAAATTAATCAGATCGACAGTAGAAAGAATTTAATGTTACAATGACATTTCATAACCAGTAGTATATTGTGGTTAACTTTTTCTTAGTACTCCATTTGAATAGGCCAACTAAAACCAGAATTTCCTCTTTCTTAAAAATTAGAAAGCAGATGCTATTTATTTGCCAGGGAATAAGCAGGAGTTACTCAAAATATACATCGTCCACCGTAAGCACAATGCCACCAATTCCTTGAAGTAAGGAGTGGAATATTCATTTAAGACGTACGTCCCTGATCTATTTAATTGAGGGTTCCCAGGGACAAAGTGGATATTTCAAGTTACACCCTGGGATTTTTTTTTTTTTTTTTAGTTGTTAAATGTAAGACCGCACATGTTTAAGAGTGGTAGGGGAAATAGATCCCTGCTTAGGGCTTAATATGTATATGCATCCTCTGCTCCCAAATTCCCTTTAACCCATGAATGCATGTTGCCTGGTTCTGCCCCTTCCACCCAACTATTGGAGCGGGGCACTTGTGCTCTAATGAGCCTCTCCATGCCAAGTTCCCAATCTGGAAAATGCAGAAATTGTCAGCCATGTCCCGACCTCATAGTGAAGCTGGGAGGGCACATGGGATAACAGTGTACTATGTGAAAGGCCAGGTGCAAGTATTATTAAATATGCTGTGTTCTGTTCAGTCTGCTTCCAAGATTCATCTTGAATCTTTCCTGTTCTCTGCATCTCCACCTGCCTTTTTTTTCAGTCCATAACTTCTTTTCTGGGCTCTGTACCAGCCTTTCCCTCACAGTCTCTTTTGTTCTCTTTGTCTTCACTAGTTATTTTTACCCCCCTGATTATTTTAAATTTTGGGGGGTTGATTTTTTATGAATTCAAAAATATTTATTTTAAGATGTTTTCTTATTCTTCTCTGTATTCCTCTTCTTTTTAATAGTGACTCGTAGCTTCAGTTCCAAAAATGAAACAATTTTACCACACCCATCATTATGTATTTCTCTACTTACTTTGGTATGACCTAAGGAATATTATTTTGGAAGCTGTTATTTTTAGTAATTTCACAGTTTGTGACTTCGAGAGCAAGGACATCCTGGAGTTAGTAGCATGGGCAAAGGATTTCACACCATCTCCAAAATATTGAAAAACCACCGGGCACTGGTATTTTATGTATGATTAACGGCTGCATAAAGGGCTGAGTTCTAAAGCATCTTGTCTGTGAGGCTGGGTAGTGCTTCAAGAAGCGTGAGTACCAAGCAGCAAGACTTAAGATCTATAATTTTTAAGGTAATTTGAGGAACAAGTGCCTCCCTAAAATAGTTCCCTTAATAAAGCAACTTGCTGAATTATTTGGGGGCAGACACGAGGAGGTGCTTTGTAGAATTAGTTGGAAACCGGACCAAACTATCAATCTCCTTTTGCCAGTTTATGGCAAGTAGGCCAGGTTTTGTTGGCGACATGAGGTATATGTTTAAAAATAGTATTTTATATTGTCACCTCATTTTTTACATTTATAACATAACTAGTTTAGAGCATGAAAGAGGGATGGCAATTAATACAGGAAGTGATACACCCAACATAGGTTCGGTCCGATTCTCCCCCTGCAGGGGCCACTGAGTGGCAGCCCCAGGGTCCTAGTACATTATTTCGGGTTTATTGAGCACCCACTGTAATGTGCAGTCTATCGAAAATGCGACCATTGCCCTTGATCGTAGAACTGTGGAATATTTGTGCAAGATGAGAAGTTGAAGGTTTTCTAGTCCAATGGTTCCCAAGCTTTTGGATGAGAAACTGGTAAGAATGTTGCTTGGGGACTGCGAAGTAAGAACATTAGAAAAAAAGCCTGACCTTGAAGATATTACGCTGAGTGAAATAAGCCAAACACAAAAGGACAAGTATTATATGATATCACTTATGTGAGGTACCTAGAGCAGTCAAATTCATAGAGAAAGAAAGTTTGGGATGATGAAAAAGTTCTGGAGATGGATGGTGGATGGTTACACAACACCGTAAATGTACTTAATGCCACTGAACCGGACACGTAAAATGGGTAAATTTTATATTATGGATACTTTATCACAATTAAAATAGTCTACCATCTACTTTCATAACGGTTGCATAAAAGAAAGGATGTTTTCACATCAAAAAGCAAGGAAGAAAGGAAAAGAAAGACAAACAGAGAAGGAAAGAAAGAATAAAAGAGGGGGAAGGAAAGGAGAGGAATGATCTCAGATTAAAGAATATTCCTTTAAAATCATTAAGTGTAACCTTATGGAAAAAAATCAATTCATTGTCCTTTGTTTTCTCCTTTTGTCACAGACGGGATCAGCACCGACTGGTTCACAACCACATACCAGCATTTAGAAATTAACGAAGTACAGTTCTCTCATTCGCAGATTAAAAATTCAGACGCAGAGAGGAAGTGTCTTATCCAGATATCACAGGGTGTATTTGTGATTGGGACAATCATTTCATGACTCATGGAGAGTGTTCTTTTGACTATACGATGCCCATTATTACAGGAAATTGGCTTTATAGTTTTAGTGTTCTTTTATTAAGGCTGTACTGCTATTGGTTTCAGATTTAGCTCATTTATTGAATCCCTTCTAATGCCGGGCATGGTAAATATTTTCTGTTTTCATTCAGCAGACATTTATATAGTGCTTATTAAGAGCAAGGCATTGTTCTAACTGCCTTACAAATAATAACTCATATAATTCTTATAATAATGCTAAGAGATAGGTATAATTGTTATCCTCATTTTAAAGATAAGGACACTGAGGCCCAGATTGCTTAAGTACTTGCTCTAAGTCATAGAGCTAGTACGTGGTGGATTAAAATTCAGTTTTGACTCATTACATTTAAACTCAATTACCTACCCTGGTTATAAATAGTGGGTCTGATACATACAAATGCATTTGATTAAATTTTAATTAACATTAGACCAGACATCATAAAATGCATTTTTTTAAAAACTCAGGGATGTATCTGTCTAAGGATATTGTAAGATCCCTATCGAACTCAGCCATAATTAGATGCCAAGATTTGGTGAGTGTCTTAGTTAGCTTGGGCTGCTATAACAAAATACCATAGACTGGTGGCTCAAGCAACAGACATTTATTTCTCATAGTTCTGGAGGCTGGGAAGTCCAAGATCCGGATGCCTGCAGTTTCAGTTCCTGGTGAGGGCCTGCTTCCTGGCTTGTGACGGCTGCTTTCTGGCTGTGTGATGACATGACCTTTTCTTGGTGTATGTGCCTGGAGAGAGTAAGATTTCTCTGCCTTCTTCTTATAAGGGCTCTAATCCTATCATGAGAGTCCCATCATGACCTAATCTAACCTAAGTATCTCCTAAAGGCCCCACTTCCATATATGATTACATTGGGGCTTAGGGCCTCAACTTATGAGTCTTGCGGGGTCATAGGCATTCAGCCGACAACAATGCTGTGCATATTAATTTTCTTTAGTCCTTAAGAAATCTATAAACTGAATATATTGCTTATGGATGTAATTTCCATATCTTAGTGTCAAGCCCTTAGGATCCTAGTACAGTGCAAATTAAATTTAAAGGTATAACTGAGAGACACCTAAAAACTAGTCAGCATCTCACAGAGGGAAAGGACAACATATAGCACTTCCCCGGGTCTGCACTGCCCTGTTACAGTAACGTGGTGATAGGGAAATGAAGGTGAGACTATTGCATGTTGAATTAGTGATAACGATTATGGTGATTTAGTGGTTTTGAGGAGCCTTTTCGGGAGAAAAGTCAAAGTAATCTTGTACAGGAAAGCGAATCAGAAAACACAAATCCAATTGCATAGCAGAATCCTATACCTTATTAGAGTTGAGATACCTATTGGAGAAATGTAGTCAGTTTATATTAGGACTTTTGGCAGATAAATTTTATTTGATATGTAGGCAAGGATTCAAAACTAATGAACTATTTATATTCCTTGATTTTTTAAAACTTGCTTCTTATAACTAGCAAGCAGTACCAAGTCAGTATTGCATTTCTGTCTTTTCTTTGTCATAACTGTCAGAACAAATAGTCAGTAAAAAAGGATGCAAAAAAGCTTTCATCTTGAGATGTTAATAAGAAGAAAAGAAGGTATAGGAATTCCCTTCTCCAGCACCATTTGATGGAATCATTCTTGACCCTTTTGTCCTCCCCGAAAAAAGCACCAGCCTATGGGAGACCTTCTCACACTGTTTCATTTAGTTCTGTGAAGACGTTATTGGTAGGGCATAACAAAACAATTATTTGCAGTGATGGGAAAACATCACAAACATGTTTTTTAAAATTGTGGCGCCTATAGAAAGAAAGAAAAAAAAGACAACCCTGGTTTTATGAAATGAGAACAAGAAAGTTCCCAGTGGAAAAAGTGTGTGTCCAAGATGAAAAGGATACCTTGTGGTCCAGAAAATTTAGGAGAAAGACAAGTAGGCTTTAGATGTTCTAACCTTGCTGGAAACATTGTCACCTTTCCAGGGAGCCACCCAACTATAAACTTCACAGAGTCTACTGTAGAGATCTGCAGCTCGGAGAAGTGGAGCGACTGAAATTCAACAGGCACAAACCTGAATGTTAATTTTTAAAAACATACCTTTGAAACCAGCCATTTCATCAAAAAAGGTTAAAGGAAAAAACATTTTTCCAGATTTAAGCACAGTCTTAAGGGCCTGCATACATCTTGATGGTTAAAGAGCAAGATCTTTTTCTTATCAATGTGAGTGTTCTGTGAAATGACTGATTTTGAGAGAAGCACTTGCCATGCTGAGCTTTACCTCCTCTTGTTTTTCGTTCAGAAGTTGGTGCTGTTATTGAAACAATATGGGTGAGCATCTGTCTCAAACGTGTAATTTTTTCCACCTATTCTCTCTATGGTTTTACATTGTTTAACAGCTTTTAAAGGGACTTCCAGAGAATAGCACTGATACTCACAAGAGGAAAAAAAAATCACATACAGTTATAAGATTCATTTCATTTTAATCTTGAATACATTTAAGCAAAAGAAAAAAAAAACCCAATGTCAAAATAAAATACTTCTTTGACTACCTTAAAAAAACACAGTGTATTATCATTTAATCACTTCTTGCAGGAAAGCCCTTACTAGGAGGTAACCTTTAGATTTCCTAGGTGAAAGTAAACCATTTTGAGAAAGCATTATCTTTGCTGAAACAGCATTATTTCCAATAAATAAGCCACTTATTCATTTAGTTCTTTGTTTATTAAAGTTACTGAGGGAGTACTGTGAGCTAGAGGCTGTGCTCTGTGTGGGGATAAATAAAATACAGCTCCTGCTGTCATGGAATTCACACTGCTTAAAGGTAAATTTCAACTGAAGATTGCCAGTAGAAAACAGCCATTTTTTTTTTAACATCTTTATTGGAGTATAATTGCTTTACAATGGTGTGTTAGTTTCTGCTGTTCCCACTAGCTATCTAATTTACATTTGGTAGTGCATATATGTCCCTGCCACTCTCTCACTTCGTCACAGCTTACCCTTCCCCCTCCCCATGTCCTCAAGTCCATGCTCTAGTAGGTCTGTGTTTTATTCCTGTCCTACCACTAATCTCTTCATGACATTTTTTTTTCTTAGATTCCATATATATGTGTTAGCATACGGTATTTGTTTTTCTCCTTCTGACTTACTTCACTCTGTATGACAGACTCCAGGTCTATCCACCTCATTACAAATAACTCAGTTTCATTTCTTTTTATGGCTGAGTAATATTCCATTGTATATATGTGCCACATCTTCTTTATCCATTCATCTGTTGATGGACACTTAGGTTGCTTCCATGTCCTGGCTATTGTAAATAGAGCTGCAGTGAACATTGTGGTACATGACTCTTTTTGAATTATGGTTTTCTCAGGGTATATGCCCAGTAGTGGGATTGCTGGGTCATATGGAAACTCTATTTTTAGTTTTTTAAGGAACCTCCATACTGTTCTCCATAGTGGCTGTATCAATTTACCTTCTCACCATCAGTGCAAGAGGGTTCCCTTTTCTCCACACCCTCTCCAGCATTATTGGAAAACAGCCATTTAGTAAGACCGATCAACATGCAGTGCCTATACTATATAGGTAAATAGTCAATCTTTAAGGTAGTATGTTGGTACCAACTCTGAATTCCATTCCAGGAAACTCAAAGACTTTTTATTGAATTAAAGAGAAATTACAAAACATTTTATGATCCCTGTGCAATATAAGGGAAGGTGGCCAATGGTCTATTTTTCAGTTGGGAGGAAGGTAATAAGTTTAATCAAGCCTGTCTCTGGTCCCTGGTTAGCTCTCCTCAGGGCTTGTTAAGATTTAATCGATTTATTGGTGAAGTGGTCTTTTCATGAAGGGCTCAAGTACCATCATTTTCTGAGTCTCTAGTCTATCATCTGACATGTTGCCAAATGGGTACCTGCCCCCTGCCCCCATGCACTGAGCGGGACAGCTCACTGGTACCCAGAGAGTTGGCCAGCCTGCATGCTTAGTTGGGGGCCTGTAGGGTTTTCCAAGATGATGCCTAGTTGATTCATTTCTGAATCTCAAGCATTGACATTTGTGTAAAAATATGGGAGTGTGTAGGGCAGGAAGTTCAGAACAATCAGCTTTCCTTGGAAAATATTTTCCCTTTTCAATTTCATGGCTATTTTTAAAAAGGGTTGTTAGAAACTTGAGTTAGTTTAAAGATGAGTATGTGTTTTCCTTTCATGATGGCACATAATTATTTTCAGTAAAGACTAAAAGCAACCATCATTTTTTGTTGTCTAGCCAATAACTGACTAAAATGAGCAGTGCTGATTTACAGGTCTGGGTTGTGGTGATTGAAAGCAGAACTTTTGGGAGGTTCATTTTTTTTCTTGAGTTGGAACTTGCAGAGTTCACGGTCTGTGAAGGAGGAGCAGTCTCGAGCACACACAGGGGGCACCTGCCTGATAGCCTTCTCAGTTAGTCCGCACAGCTCCCCGTACTCGACTACATTCTTGCCAAAAGTCAGTGCGAAACTAATGTGTATGCAAATTATCTATTCTGAGTCATGAGTTACTTTCCTTAGCTATCGTTGTTATTGGTACTGTAATAACTTGGCAGCATTTCATCATTTTTTCTTATGTCTGGCTCATGTTAGCTTGTGTTAACTCCATGTCACAAAAACCCAAACAAACATAAATTTCATAGGACCTACTTGGCATCTGGCAGTGTTTCACGCAACTACCTAATTTATTTATTGACATTCATAGTAAAGATGGCTCATCATGAATTGATACAGTGTTCAGGCCCTGCCACGCTCCTAGCTGAGTCACCTTGAGTGAATCACGTAACTTCTCTGAGCATTGGAGTCTTGATACAGGGATTGAATTAGAAAATCTCTAAATTCCCTCTAGTTCTGAAGGATCTGATGAATGTAGTTGTTCCTAGGATGAATTTGCAACTCTCTGAGACTTGTTACCACTTTTGGATGCCATTGGAAACACTGAGAGGCCCTGCAAAAAGATGGACACTGGGTCCACCAAGTATCCAGGATGGGAGGGCGGGCAGTCTGAGGAGTGCACAGGTGATCCCCTGGGGAGGCAAGAACTTCCCCCCAAGGTGGGTGAGAAAGCAGGGTGCTTCCCAGGTGAAATAGCTTGCACTGAGATGTTGGAGACTGGATTACTATGCCATGAAGAAGAGATTAACAGTTCTCTTCAGAAGTAATGGGAAACCACTTGAGTCAGAATCATTTTCCTCAGTTGATGACTCATGAGGGCTTAAATTGGAGGAGAAAACAGAATTCTAGATAGTTTCATGGATATTTGAGTAAAACATTTAGCTCTCCAAAAATACCTATTTATATTGATAGGTATTATCAGTATACCTGGCATGAGTAGTGATATGAGTTAGAATTTCAGATGGCTTAATAAATAACACTGCTTTAGTCCTCTTCTGAAGTTTAGACGAATTCGGAACCATTGGAAACAGGCAATTCGAGATCAGAATGGCTTCAGTTTGCATCCCCATGGGCTTGCTAACTCTCCTCTAAATGGAAGATATCCTCCTGAACATGTGCTACGTTCCCTTACTGGGACAAAGCCCACGCCATTAAGAGAACGGAGTGGTAGAGGGTATCAGAATTGAGGAGATAGGCTGGTTCCAAAAGCCGGAAATATTCAGTTACTTTCTCCAAAACTCATCTATCAAACAAGTCACTAAAAACAGTTGGGAGAGGTCAGACCAGGAATGTTCTCTGGCTGAAGTTCCTTCACTTGGGTCCCAAGATGTAGACAAGGACACTCCTAACAGCATCAAACTCATTATAGTGCCGGGAACTGTGGTTGAAAAATATGAGAGAAGTATATATTCAACAAGTATTTATTAAATGCCTATCAAGTAGCCAGCACTCTTCTGGGCTCTGAGATGTAGCAGAGAGCAAGACATCCAAGGTCTCTCTTCTTACGGAGCTTACATTCTTGGGGGACAAGCCAATAATAAACATATAAATAAGATAATTTCAAATATTCGTAAGAAATTAAAACAGGATAATATGACAGAACAATTAAGAATGGGGTGAGGCGTGCCGCGGAGCAACTGGGCCCGTGCGCCACAACTACTGGGCCTGCGCGTCTGGAGCCCGTGCTCCGCAACAAGAGAGGCCGCGACAGTGAGAGGCCCGCGCACCGCGATGAAGAGTGGCCCCCGCTCGTCGCAACTAGAGAAAGCCCTCGCACAGAAACGAAGACCCAACACAGCCATAAATCAATAAAAATTTAAAAAGAGTTCCAATGTCAACGGTCAGCTACTCTTAAATATTCCCACAATCAAAAAAAAAAAATAAAAAAAGAATGAGGTGAGGGAAAGGGGACTCATGATAGGATGGACAGGAAAGGCCACTCTCAGGAGGTAACAGATGACCTGAGGGCCTGGGCATGAGGGTTTGAGGGAGCAGCCTGTTCCAAGACCCTGAGGCAAGAATGGGCTTGGTGGCTGGAGGAGCAGGAGGCAGGCCAGCGTGTGAGCGCAGTGACACAGCACTGGGATGCAAGGCTGGAAAGGAAGATGGGCCAGGCCATCTGGGAGTCAGGTTCCTCCTGGTATAATAGAAAGCCAGTGGAGTATTTAAGCAGATTCCTTTGAATCATCCGGGGAACTTGCGAAACTGAAGACTTTGGTTCATTAGACGTGGGGTGGAGCCTGAGAGTCTGCATTTCTATCAGCATACAGGTGATGCTGTTGCTGCTGGTCCACGGACCCAACTGTGAGTATCAAGGTTCTCATTCAGGTTTGAAAAGATCCCTTGGCCCTGTGGAGGGTGGGGAATGAATTGCAAAGGTTAGGAGTAGAAGCAGGGAGATCAGCGTGAAGCTGTTGCAGGACGCACAAGGGCGTGGACATTTAAGATCGTGTGACTGAGGCCTGATATTCCAGAATAGAGGTTCCAGTAGGTTCAACTCAAGGGTATTGCACAGATATGTGCCCCAATATGCAGCAACCCAATATTCAAATTCAATAAGTATTTATTATTTTTCAATAAGTATTTCAGTAAGGCTAACATTCAGCTCCTACCATTGTTCATTGAGTACCTACTGCATTCCAGATCAGTGTTCCTCAAGCTGTAATGTACATAGGAATCATTCAGGGATCTTGTAAAATGTGGATTCTGGTTTAATAGGTCTGAGGTGGGGCCTGGGAGTCTGCTTTTCTAACAGGCAACACTGACAGTGCTAGTCTGCAGAGTATACTCCAAGCTCTACCCCGGTGGTTTTCAAATCATACTATGAGAATGAGTCACCTGGGAAATTTTAAAACTACCAGTGCTTAGGGGCTTCCCTGGTGGCGCAGTGGTTGAGAATCCGCCTGCCGATGCAGGGGACACGGGTTCGTGCCCCGGTCCGGGAAGATGCCACATGCCGCGGAGCAGCTGGGCCTGTGAGCCATGGCCACTGAACCTGCGCGTCCGGAGCCTGTGCTCCGCAACGGGAGAGGCCACAGCAGTGAGAGGCCCGCGCACCGAAAAAAAAAACAAAAACAAAACAAAAAAAAACTACCAGTGCTTAGATCACACAAGATGAATCTTGAAACTCTCTGGGGAAGGAGCCCAGACGTGTATCTTTTTAAAGACGTTCCCCAGGTGTTGCTAATGTGTAGTTAGGGCCGAGACCCTCAGAGCTAGCGATGGTCACCCAGTTTCTCTGGGGAGGTGGCTAGTACTATGTTCCCATTGCCTAGAGGAGGTAAATAGGTGCTAATTAACTTGCCCAAGGTCACATGGCCAGTTTAATGATAGAGCGGAGATTTCGACCTAGCTCTTCTAACTCCAAATTTAGTGCTTTTTTCATAGTACCATACTAATTCCCTACTTCCCTGTTTTGGGCAAAGCTCACTGTGCTAGATATTGAGGGGAACATTGTATGAGGCAGGGTCCAATGAGGAAACTGAAACTCAGGTATTTCAAACAGAGGGAATCTAGTACAGGTGATTGGTTACAGTGGCACTGAGAGGGCTAGAGGGAAAAAAGAAAGGGGCAGTTGCAGGAGGAACAGAAAGGAAGAAACGGTTCTTGCAGCAGAGACAAAAGGAAAGGATATTCCCTGAGATCAGGAAACCGCCATGGTCCTGGGCTGGAAACTATGAACCTGCATCTGGTACTGCACTGCCAGAGATGCTGTCTTTTGTGGTCACGCTGCAACCACTGGACCCATGCTTCCCCCAAAGCCTAACCCCACTTGAATCTAAGCCCTGTTTAAAAAGGGTTGTTGGTAGGCAAATGGGGTTTGACTTACGCATTCTGTTTGAAGGCTGTATTTGCTAGAATGCGCCTCTTCTGTATGCAAAAGAATATGATAGATGATGTTCTGAACACTGAAACTTTTACCTATTGGTCATGTCCTAGTGGTCACCATCAAAAGGAAGCAGATATTGTTCTTTGGTATTTGGAGCCTGACCCTCTTCTGCTCTGAGCCCTACCGCCATGGAGCGTTTGTACTTACTGAGCCCTGGTGATCGACACCCCCAGGTCCCCCGTCTTCGCCCTGTGCTTGCTGTCTCTTCCCTTGGTTGGTGATTACCCTTTCTCTAGTGTGTGGTGTGTGTGCTTACCATGCTGTCCCTGCTGGTGTTTGTTAGTGAAAACTTGCCCTTGTGCTTGACCATGCCTGCCTTCTGAAACTTGATTGAACTTCCTCAGTGACCAAGAAACTTTTGCAAAGAAAGAAAAAAAAAAACTGTAAAGTTATGATGGCTCTTCTGGATATTTTGATAGATTTTTAAAAATAAAGACGAGTGAGGTTTAAAATAGAATAAAATTGTCTTTCTCATAACTTGTGAAGAAAATGTTTTTAAAAAGCAGAGAAAGATCACCTCTTATTAAGTGGTACATTAAAAAATGAAGTTAGCATGGACTTATAAATACTCCCAAACGTAAAATAGATAGCTAGTGGGAAGCGGCCGCATAGCACAGGGAGATCAGCTCGGTGCTTTGTGACCACCTAGAGGGGTGGGATAGGGTGGGAGGGAGGGAGACGCAAGAGGGAAGAGATATGGGGACATATGTTTATGTATAACTGATTCGCTTTGTTATACAGCAGAAACTAACACACCATGGTAAAGCAATTATACTCCAATAAAGATGTTAAAAAAAAATGAAGTTAGAAAATTTCTTATGGTATCAGAAGTTAATTTGTATCCATAAAACGAATTCGCATACCTGCATTTATTTACATAATTTCCTCTCTCATGATTAATTTAATACTTACAAAGAGAAGAAATTATTGAAATAGTCTTTTTTTTTTCCTGCCAGAATTTCACCCTGTCCCAATTTCCATCTATGATAAGAATATTTATGTTTTTGGAACTAGGAAGAGAGAAAATCCCAGTAAATTAATAGATGTTATTTTTATATTCTGCCATGATTGAATTACTATTTGGTAATTACAAATGAGAAGAGCAAGAGAGAGACATTGGTTCTGATCACTAGGGCTCGTGGAGGCTGCTGGCTTACTTTGTTAAGGAGAATGGTGTGCAGCCTTCCAGGAGGGCAGTTAACAGGTAGCGTTCCCCCGAAGGAGTGAGTAGCCTGAGGAAAACTGCGCGGATTTTCTTACCATCTGCACGTACCTTCTTCTGTGGTTATCCTAACAAAGTGAGAATATTATTTAAACCTTGTACTTTATTTTGCTGGAGTATTTGATATGTTTAAAAAGTGTAAGACCATTTCCTCAGGAGGCATATGCTTGCACTTAGCCTTAATTCATACCCTTGGAGGCAGTGAATACAGCGGGGCCCTATTCTGTGTATTTTAAGAGGTTTCTTATAACAGGGCTGGTCTGTTGGCGATACTGGTGAGTAGCACTTAGAGGGTTTACAAACCACTCAGTGGGGGTGATGACATACTCAGTGTGGTTCTGGAAGCTAAATAAAACACAGGAAAGAGATATTCAATAAAATAAAGAACACACCTATGTAATTATTGCCAGAAATGAAAATTTGAAACCCTAAATTTGAATGTGGTCTAGGCACCTGAAGATTCTGTAGATAAACATAATTTCCCAGATTAAAATATCAGGAAAGAATGTCTATCTCAAGTGTCTTATTTAGATCAAATATTTTGAAAACGTTTTGACTGATCGTAGGAGAAACAGGGAGCACATGTTGAGAGAGACAGGTGCCCACAAAAGACACATTCCCTCCTTAGTGGCTCCGTTTACGGTTAGTAAGCCTGAAGAGCGCCCCATCCAGGTCGTCATCACGTATTTCCTACTAGGAGATTTTTGGCCATCTCGTAAGATGTAGACCATTACTGTGGAATTGTTTTGTGATTTAAAATGCAGATCTAAAAATAAGTTTTTCTTTTAGAAGGACTGATTTTTTAATGACAGGGAACCAATCAATTCTATCACAGTTTGAGGTTAAGAGACACCCCGCTTCTCCTGTGGATAAATTCTAATCCAAGTCTTTAGATTTTTTTTTGGTAGCCATCTGTATGGGAAGTCAGCTAATGTCTTTCAGGTCTCTGCTATACTAAATACTACACGGTCCTAGATGTTTTCACTCAGGCTATCCCATTTAATCTCCACGATAACGTTCTTAGGTATTTTCCAGGTAAAAAAACCTGAGACTCTAAAGAGGTGAGATAATTTGCCAAAGGCCACAGGGTAAGTAGGTATTCAATTCCAGATTCCAATCCCAGCTTGTCTACCTAAAACCGTGTCATCTCCCCAAAACACTTTGATAGCCACGATTCAGTGTGACATGGGCCTCTCAGGGTCAAGTACATTTGTAACGTGGCTGAGTTTTCCATTTTACCTGAAGTTAATCATACTTCCAGTGTAATCCAGGTATTTTTGGTTTATTTTTGTGTTTTGTTATTTCTCCCATTTATAGTTCCTAGCGTGATGTGCTGTATATAGCACATAATTAACGAATACTTGAATCAATCCATTTTCATGGATCTTGAGCCCCATGAAAGCTGCTTAACTTACAGGGGTCAGAGTAACCTTGGTCAGAAAAGGTACAGAGATGGAATACCTCCACCTTTTTTTCTACCTGCTAAAATCCTATAACAAAGGCCAGTACATACCGTCATCTCATTTATATAGCTTTCTCTGACCCGTTTTGTCACTGAGGCAGAATTGCTTCTTCTTCTGTGTATGACTTCGTACTTTATATATACTCTCATGTAGTGTTTTTTTTTTTTTTTAAGAATGATCATGCTAACTTCTATTTATTGTGCACTATGCCAGGCATGAAGCTAAATACAAATGTCATCTCTTTTTAATCCTCAAAACAACCCTGGGGGACAACAGACCTTAGGCATCATTATCGTATATTACAGGTGAGGAAACTGAAGCTCAGAGGGGTTAAATAACTTGCCCTCAGTCTCAGGAAGTGCATTTCAGATTTGCAGTGGGAACCCAGATCTAACCGATTCCTGAAGCCTGGGCTTTCAGTGTATTCTTTTATTTTTAATTGAGGCAAAATTTACACACAGTGAAGTACACGTATCTTAAGTGTACAGTTTGATGAGTTTGATAAGTGCATACATCTGTGTATCTGTCTCCCCATCAAGATACAGAACATTTCACTGCCCAGAAAATTCTTTCATGCCCCTTCCTTCTCTGTCAGTTCCAGCCACTCAAGATTAAGACTGCCTGTTCTTGAGCTTCACAGAAATTGAACTAGAGAATATATATATATTTTTTGTCTATCACCTTTTTCATTCAACATCATATTTTTGAATATGTATATGTATTACTGATTCACTTTGCTGTAGACTGAGACTAACACAAAGTTGTAAATCGACTATACTCCAATAAAAATTAAATAATAAAAAAATAGTTTTGAGATTCATCCATGTCATGGTATGTAATGATATCTACCATATCAATGGTCCCTTCATTTTAACTGCTGAGTAGTAGTCCATGTTATGAATAAACCACAATTTATTTATCCATTCTCCCATCGTTGGGCATTTGGCTCTTTCCTGGTTTTGGCTGTTGTGAATAAGGCTACTATAAACATTCTTGTACACAGGTGTTTTTGAGGACATATGTTTTCGTTTCCCTTGGGTAAATACCTAAGTGTGGAATTGCTGTGTCATAGAGTGGAAGCGTGTTTAACCATGTAAGGAGCTACCAGTTTTCCGAAGTGGCCGTACCAATTTACACTCTCATCAGCAATGTCTGAGAGTTCTGGTTCTCCATTTCTTCTCCAACATTTGATACTGTTGGTCTTTTTAAGTTTTATGCTACCTTTTAAAATGCTCTCTTTCCCACTTAACTGTGAGCCTTTCAAGGTCAGAAGATAGGTGCCATTTATTTCTGTGTCCAGGCTTAACTCAGTGTCTGGCACAAACCTGATGCGTGTGAAACTAATTTTGAGGATTGCAAAAGTGGTTGTCATGGTCCTTTCTACCAATGAAAATCTGTAATTCTCACCTGATGCCGTGTGGTATGCAGATGGTTTTATCTGAAAGGGCTTTGGACAGTTTCTTCAGAGGGTAGCAGCCTTTCCAAAGGGAGGTGGAGATTGGTGATCCCTGTTGAGAAAGGGAGTGACCCGTCGGGCATCTGTTGTCCTGAGTGAGGTGGCCTGGTGAGTCCCACTCTTTGCTGGGAGTCTGTGCCTCAGCACTAGGCACATGTGACATGGAAGGTCCACTTGACCATCACTGAAAGCACAAGTGTTGACTTCTGACCTGCATTCTTTTAGGACTATTGCTGCATAACAATATGACAAACTTAGCAGCTTAAAACAGCACGTACTTACAATTGCAGAGTTTCTGTGGATCAGGAGTTTGGGCATGGCTTACCTGGGCCTTCTGCTTCACAAGACTGCAATCAAGGTGTTGGCTGGGGCTTTGCTTCCAAGCTCACATGGTCACTGGCAGGATTCAGGTTCATGTGGGTTGGTGGACTGAGGGCCTCCGTTTCTTGCTAGTTTTCCACCACAGGCCACCCGTAGTTTCTTGCTATGTGGGCTTCCCTGACATGGCTGCTGGCTTCATCAAAGCCAGCAAGGGAGCAACTCCTAGCAAGATGGATGTTGGAATTTTATGCAATATAATTATGGAAATGACATCCTGTTCCCTTGGCAATATTCTGCTGGTAAAAAGCAAGTCACAGATCTTGCCCACATTCAAGGGAAGAAGATTACACAAGGACATGAATACCTTGGTGGGGATAATGGGAGGCCATCTTAGTGTGTCTGCCCCAGATGGTCAATTAAAATTCTTTATAAAAAAAGAAAAATACAGATATTATGAGGAAAATAGTTGTTTTGATCCAAAGAGGGCATGAAATTTTTTTTACTGTTCTAATGAATAGATTCAGAGGTTCCAAGATCACCCCAACAGAGAGAAACCCTGTTCTGGATAAATTATCTGCAGTTAATGTCCTGATGGATAGGAAAGCATGAAGTGATGTCTGGATAAATACTTCTCAGTGGGTTCATTCAGGGTGGATGAATTGAGTCTTTTCTATGACCTGCTACTGGACAGAGCTTCTGCTCTGAGATTTGCCATGGATTAAAGAAGGAGAGCGATTGGCAGGGTGACGCCTGTACCCCCAGTGTGGGAAGACAGACTTTTTGGCAATGAATTTGCTTATCTGGAATAGAATGATTGACTCAGATCAGACTCAGAAAAAGACTAAATTGCCATACTTTGGGGGAGATTATTTTTGATTAAAAATGTTTAAAAGTGTAAGTCACATGTATAAAGAAGAGCAGTGCAAACAAAATATTTTACTTGTTAAAAGATACCTGGAAGATGTTCAGGCTTTAACCCTTAGCTCTGGAGCGTTTAGACAGTCAAGGAAGACAGGAGAGCCTCGTCCAACCTTGACCATGTGATATTTATTCTGCCTTTCCTTGATCACTAAGGAGCTTGAGTGCCCTTAATGTTTTTCCAAATTTAAAACAAGCTCAAAAATTCATTTCCAGACTTTTGGGAAACATTATTATAATCCTTTAATTGTTTAGAAAGCTTTGGGAAACTAAAGGTCAGATAGCTAGACTTTAAAAAAAAAAAAAGTTTGTTTCAAAATTCACCTCCTCAATAAGCTGCATAACCTCCTTCCTCAAGTATAGGAATGAATCATTTTGAGATTTGCCATGGATTAAAGAAGGAGAGCGATTGGCAGGGTGACGCCTGTACCCGCAGTGTGGGAAGCCAAACTTTTTGGCAATGAATTTGCTTATCTGGAATAGAATGATTGACTCAGATCAGACGCAGAAAAAGACTAAATTGCCATACTTTGGGGGAGATTATTTTTGATTAAAAATGTTTAAAAGTGTAAGTCACATGTATAAAGAAGAGCAGTGCAAACAAAATATTTTACTTGTTAAAAGATACCTGGAAGATGTTCAGGCTTTAACCCTTAGCTCTGGAGCGTTTAGACAGTCAAGGAAGACAGGAGAGCCTCGTCCAACCTTGACCATGTGATATTTATTCTGCCTTTCCTTGATCACTAAGGAGCTTGAGTGCCCTTAATGTTTTTCCAAATTTAAAACAAGCTCAAAAATTCATTTCCAGACTTTTGGGAAACATTATTATAATCCTTTAATTGTTTAGAAAGCTTTGGGAAACTAAAGGTCAGATAGCTAGACTTTAAAAAAAAAAAAAGTTTGTTTCAAAATTCACCTCCTCAATAAGCTGCATAACCTCCTTCCTCAAGTATAGGAATGAATCATTTCAACAAAATGGAAAACAGTGTATTTATCTCTTCTAGTTAAAAAAAAAAAGACAATATTCATAGACATTTGGAAACTAGTTTTGCCACATTCTAGACACTTTACATTGAAAGCAAAAAAAAAAAAAAGCTGCTTTTGATGGATGCACATTGAAAGAGCAATTTTTATTTTAGTTACAAAATACTAATAATGGTGACAGTTATATAGGGTTTATTATGTGCTAGGTACAGTTCTACTCAGCATAGGATATATAGTATATACACACATATACACGTATATATCTATGTAAAAAAATATATATATACTGATTTAATCTTCATAACCACCTATTAAAAAAATCCACAATATACATATGCCAGCCCTACTTATTCTCTTTTACACAGTGTTCTCCTCCTGCTGGTTCTCTTATTAATGAGTGAAATAAATATTTCATTCATGCTCACTTTATATTTTCTTGAGAGTGGTGTTTTAAGTTTTTCAAAATTATGCTTTGATAAATCCTATGATGTAGGTATTATTATTATTATTCCCAGTGTACAGATGAGGCAAAAGAGGCACAAGGAAGTTGGGTAGCTTGCCTGGGGCTTCACAGCTGGTCCATGGTGGAACCAGCATTCAAACTCCAGCAGCCAGAACTAGGGAGTCTCTGCTGTTGACTGTCACACTACCCCCAGGCTTGAGGAATTTGTTTTCACACATAGGCCATGGCCACCCTTGCCAACACTAAAGAAGCAGAATCAACAAAAGACTCCAAGACAAACCAGTGCATTCCAGCGTAAGGAAAACAAACAAACCGAAGAAGCACACTCCCTCCAGCCTGGTCCCAGCCTCTGGGTTAGGACAAGCAATCTAAGAAAAAAAACCCATGCTTCACTATTTAAAAAAAATAAACACGACGATAACGGTCTAATTATGAATCTGAAGGACACCATAAAATGCTTCCCAAATGGATTAAAAAAACCACCCCCCAAAGTTTCAGGAATAAATGGAGCTCTATGAAACGTCTCAATGGGTATCTTGAAGCGTGGTCTCCAGGTTGACAAGAGGATTATAGAGCAGCCAAGGAGGGGAAAACCGTGAGGAGAGGTGAGTGTTTCCTGAAGAGCAGTGTGGCGGACTCTACACTAACACCCACCCCCACCCCAATTCCTGTTGTCCTGCCCTGAAGAGTCCTTCCGTAGAGCCCCATTCGGAAGCCAGGGATGACTTTCTGCTCGATCCATCCATAGACTCCCTGTGGATGACTTGCCTGGCATTGGGGTGTTCCTGGGCTGGAGGGGAAGCAGAGCCTTCCTCCTTTGAAGCCTACCCTATCAAAACGGCCTTGAAATGGCATTGTACCATTCCGGAACTTATCCTTGTAAAGCAGACAGCTCAGGGCCTCCTGCCCTTGTGCGGAGGACTTGATGGGGGAGACAGCGGTGAGAGTAGAGGGAGGCTCAACCTGCCGTGTGGACGTGTGGACCCTGCTGGAGCTGGCCCGACTCCTCAGGCACGTCTGCAGAGGCAGTTACTGTAATGGACAGTTAACACCATTTGTCGCTGAAATGTAGCCTCTGGGGACAGTCTAGCCAGCTGCCCCTTCAGATTACCCTGGCTTACTTTACTTAAAAAAAAAAAAAAACTATAAATAAATATGTGTGATTATACATATAAATAAATATATAAATATCGACATGCATATATACATATTTATGGTTTTTATAAATATATCTCTGTAAAACTTTACAGTTTTTACATGCACATATTTATTTATAGTTTTTACTGACAATAAAATAAAACCTTCCCATTATAAAAACAATTCAAACATCACAGAAATTTATAAAGTAAGTAGGTAAAAGTCCCCTAAAATCCAGTCACTCACAGATATTGCTTTATTTACTAAAAAATGAACATTAACATTTTAAACACCCTTTCAGGCAAATATCTATGCATATATAGCTGTGTAATACTCATACAGTTGTATGAGAAGGCCATCAATGGTGTATATATCTATATATCTAGATAGATAGATAGATAGATAGATAGATAGATAGATAGATAGATAGATAGATAGGTAAGTAGTTTTTTTTGGCCGAGCTGAGTGGCTTGTGGGATCTTAGTTCCCTGACTAGGGATCGAACCCAGGCCACAGCAGTGAAAGCACTGACTCCTAACCACTGGACCGCCAGGGAATTCCCATGGTCAATATATGTTGATCCAAACCATCAGTGTAGTCAATAGAAGTTAGAGGAATATTGTGACTAGGCTTTCTTAAGGTAAGGAGACATCTGGGAATAGAATTATCAGAACAGCTGGTCATGTGCAGATTTTCTTAAATCTTTGAAAACTTCATGTGGACATGGAATGTGGAAGTACGAGGCAGGGCCAAGAGCGAAGCCAGGAGGAGCCCTCCAGCTCACTGGCTGGTCACTTGGGGCCCAGCAAGTGAAGAGACGGAGGGGTTGATATTCACAAGCGTTGCCTGTGGTGTTGACCCTGGAGCTGGCCCTGACAAGGTCTCGAGAGTGAGGCACACGCTGCGTGGGGCTGGGAAAAGTTTTGAATGATGACTTTTTACTCTTGTTCCTACAAGATGTGAGGAATCCTGGGATGATGGCTGGTGCTGCTTTAATTAGCAGCAAAAAGAATCAAGCACACAAGCAACTAGATTCTTTCATCTCTCTCCAGAAAGGATGGTTTTAACTGTACTCATGTTATGAATCTGTGATAAATGCCAGTGTTGTAATTAAGAAAGGACCTAAAACAAAACAGAGGCAGGACCATTGTGTTTAAAATGTTTAGAAGCAAACGTGGACAAAGACTACTGAGCTTTCCTTTGGGAAAAAGTGACAGTCCATGTAAATAAACAAATTATACCGAATCTATTAAAAACACATGTTGTGCTTGGTTAAATGCTAATCTCTTGTTTACCCTGCTGCTGCCAAGGCCTGGGGTGCATGTCCTGGATCTGAATGTATGTTTGAACTGTTATAGCACAGGAAAAGAGTCGTTTTGTTTATGTTACATTGAGGCCCCTATCCTCAGATTTATTGATTTTCAACCCAGGGATTCTACTGAAATAGATATTACTGTGTGTCCCTATATAAACGAAATCCATTTTTTTCTTCATCCATTTGTATGAAGAAATACTCATATCATAATATTCAGAACTTTGGAAGCATAAGAAATTGCCTCCGGTGCATGTAAGGTGGGAGTTGCCCAGAGAACTCTGTTCACTTTGCCAAGAATGTGCTTCTCTCTCACCAACCACTCCTGATATCTTAATTTTTAGTTACCTTTCTCATTGGATTACAGATAGTAGTTTCCCAGAAAGCCTTTGCTGAGTCCTCCAAGCCTGACTTGGTTACTTCTCTGCATTTCTCCATCCTTCCACTTGTCACACCTGGTTGTGGTTGCCTGTACCCTGTCTCTATCCCTCAACAGCGGATGATGGGTGAGGATAAGGAGCACATCACCTGGGACAGTGCCTGCCCTAGGATTTTCGTAAACATCTGTTGAATGAATGAGGATGCCCATCTTTCTCAAAGGCATTTGTCCTCTAGTGGGGATCTGCTGAGTGCTGCTAACACGTCCTATTCCCAGGGCCACCCTTGCCATGTCGCCTGCATACCCAAAATGTTGGTGTGACGTTGAAACAGTTTCTAGTCTGCTAGATACATAAGGACCAAAATGTGCAACTTTTTCATCATGTAACAAACTCCTTTCTTTATTCCCTAACAGATACTATACATGATTAAGTCTGATAACTCCTGGCGGGTAATGGATCAAAAAAAAACAAACAAACAAAATTTTTAGATAAAAGCAAACCTGTGGTCTTCAGTATAAGATCCTGGTCTTCAGGATGGGACCACTTTGAGTGGATTATAGAAATAGGACTTGGAAACACTTCAGTGAGCATTCCAAGTACAGCCCCTCTGCCACCATCTGGCCTGGAGCCCGCCACTGGCCTCTTTACTACTGAGTCTGCTTTGTAGGATCTCGAAATTAGGGGATGGACTTGGGCATTGCAAGGACGTGGAGGGCTGACGTGATTTTGAATGTATGGCTGGGGAGGAACTCACCCAGTCTATTTCAAGACCATCCTATTTCCTCCAAAAGCTCTCGCCCACGCTTTCTCTTCTCCTCTTGCAGAACTGAGAATTACAATTTGTCGAAATGTGCTTTTCTTCATAGTTACTTACACTCTCCCCACTGTGCTGTGCTGTCTAACACGTTAGTAATGAGACTGGTTTTGTCCTGGTGTTTCATTTCAGGAAAAGGTTATTCCTGAAATATCTTTGTTTGAATATCACCATGCTTGGGGAGCAGTCAGTATAATAAAGTTTTAGAAAGATGTTGCGTTAGAATAGAAATATCAGGGAGGACAAGGAGCGAGGGTGGGGTAGAAAGGTTCTGTCTCCTGATTAATGCGGTTAATATGTGGATGGTGTAGACCACAGTGTAACGGGCAACACTTGGGTGGAGAGGATAGATGTTAAAGGTAGAAAAATATTTCCCCTACCCCCGCCCCAATAGTGGAAATTCAGATAAGACACAAATGAGTGTAGCTGAGTTTTTAAAAAATAGAATTAATGAAAGAAGTTAGGTGGGGCTTGAATGGCTAAAATTTAGATGAATAAAAAGTGGTGATGAAATACTTTAGGTGAAGACCACCTTTGGCGAGGCCCGTGTCGTCTCTCACCTAGAATTTTATCTGCCTCTCGTCCGATCTTCCTATCGCTAACGTGATCCATTCCCATATTTCCCCCCATAGATTTATCTGAGTTGAAAATCTGACCATGTAATTTCTCATGCTTTCAGTCAGTTAATGAATGTCTTTGTGATACAAATGAGATTTAGTGGCAAAAAGAAATCCTGGATTTTCCAGGTATTAAATGTGTGCTCTTGGGCATTAAAAAACAAAACAAACACTTTACGTGAGGAAACAACAAAAACTATCCATTGTAAACTTGACTTAAAGGTTTTGTAGACTTAAATGTTTTAGGGAATGTGCGTGGAATTTGTTTAAAAATAGAATGAGTCTTTTCAATTGAGACAAATATCTTCCCAAGACAAATATCTTTTACATATATGTACAGCTTTGTGCGACATCGTTTACTGAACTTTAGAATGTATGTGTGGCGTAGATGAGTTTTTAAGTTCTTTCCTACTATGTCCCATGACAACATTAGTTATTTTATGTAGTAATTAAAAAATAAAATAACATTTTTAAAAACCTATGATGGGCCCCCAACCTTACTTCTTTCATGGATTTGAAAGACTTTGTAAAATCCCTGATTTTCTTAAATTACGGGTGTTATGCAGGCAGAAGAGCCGGTAGTGCGTGGTGGATCTGAGTGGCAAGAAAAATCTGCAGAGGGTTCTGGTAGTGGACTGGTCCTGCTCCGTCCGGGCCCTGCCCTTGTTTAGTTGCCCCTTCTCAGGAAAGTTTTTTGACCTCTCTGAGGGTTTGTTTCCTATCCACAAGATGAGAAAACAATATCTACCTGAAGATTGAATGGCAGAGCTATATGTAATGATTTGCCTAATGTACAATCTGTGATTGACACATAATAAATATTCATTCCTTTCCCTACTTTTCTGTACTGTACCTCAGGAAAGGATCAGGACATCCCTACCTAAAAATCCATTTTCCAATGCTTTATATTTCTATTAGCTAGTATCATCTAATTCTCTATTTCTGATTTTCATCATCACAGGTTCATTAGCGTATTCAATTTCTCCTATTATTTATAACCCTACATTATTATTTTTATAATCCTTACAAGTGATTTTTGTTCCGGTGCCTCTTTGCACTGTCATGAAGTATATTTTCTCCATTGCTGAGTGATTTCTTCAATTATTCTCAGTTTCGTATAAAAGCATTCACATACCCTCCTATGATTTATCTTTTCACAGCTCTCAAAGAGCATGATTTTTTAATTTAATCTTTGTAATGGCTTTGCTTGAGTCTGAAGTGTTCAAGGCCTCTAGACAAACCGGAATCTTGTTCTTATTGTTGCCTGGTCTATGGCTTCTCTTGTAAAACCTTAGCTACAAAATCCTTAACAAGAACTTTTCAGTTCTCCCATACTCAACTCTAACTTCAGTCCTTTGTCTTGAAATTAGACTGTCTCATCCTCATGCAGCCCCAGTTCCTACCACTTCGGTGGGCATAAATCGGGACATGTCTGCCTGGCATTCACAACAGAGAAAAATCTGTGATACTTATGTCATTTGCCTGGCATAAAGTTGTTCCTAAAAGAAAAAACACTTTTTTCGTTCACCAGCTTTCCCTTCCATTCCTATCTTTCTTTTGCAGGATTGAAGTTCAGTATATATATTGAAGTTTCAAATATATATATATATTTGAAAAAGCCATTTCATGTGTCAAATTCTGTGCTAGAAAGAGTCGTGCCCATGTTAAAATGTCTTCTTGATATCATTGATATCTCTGTTCTTGATATTACTCACACTTACATGGATGATCGAAATCTACATGATAAAGAAAGTGAATTTTGAAAGATGAGCAGTTTCATTTGCTCATCGCCATAAGGGGTCTTCAGGGAATCTGAGAATTGGAAGGAAGGTCGAGAGGTCACCATGCACCTCCTTCCATCCAGCGAAGGCATCCTGTCCTTGACGCCAGGCAGGGTCTGGTCAGCATGGCTGCAGCAATGCCTCTGGGAGGATGCTGCTCTGAGGCCCCATGCCACTTCAGACGACTCTTCAGACTGAAAGTTCTGTCTTGATGAGCAGAGGCTCCCTTTGCACCATACAATTCAGTTACTTTGGGTGGGCATGCATTCATTTGATTGATGCTTTGTGCTCTTGGGGAAAACTTTTTACTAAGAAGTATTTTCCAATAAGCAAATTGATATTAAGCAGGCTTGTGTATATTTGGAATTCCTGAGCATGAAAACCAGGAAACTAGCTGTTTGTTTTGCTGGAAAGAAGGACTCCAGTTTTCTTCCAGCAGAGCTCATGCTGGTCTTTGCTCCCAAGTTCTATATCTGTCTCCACCCTCAGACTCAGTCCTTCAGTGGTTCAGAAAAGTGAGTGACTCACTGTAACTTTGAAAGACCATTAATATTTCCAGATCGATGATGAATTCAAGGCAGCCAGACTTTTAAGAAAGACTCCTCTTGCTGGGTATAAGAAAGCACACCGCCCCAACTCATTTTGTTGAAAGGCAGGATTAAGACTTTGCTAGAAAAGAAACCAATCTACTATGTGCTAGAGAGTATTTATGACCTCCAGTATACTTTATCTTTCCGAATAATAATACAACCATGCGAATAGCCAAATTCTGCCAGGTTTTAAAAAATTACATTTCATTCATGCCCAGGTATAACCTCCCATCATAAATCCTGGAAATTGTGGAGGAAGACAGTGACAGGCCATTCTAGTGCATAATGAAAGATGCATATTCCAGTGCTAGGACTGATGTTTATGTATGTGATTACTTGGAAGAGGTTTTATTTAACACACCGTGTCTTTAAATTAGCTCTATTTTAAATATAATCATCAGAGCTACACTTTATTGTATGCATGCCAGGCAGTTTATAAATGTAATTCTAATCCCCCCAGTCCTATCAGGTAAGTTTTATTCTTCCTGCTTTTCCTGTGGGGAAACTAAAACCCAGGAACTTCAAGACCTAGCCCAAGGTCACATTCAGTAAGGGGATTGCCACCTTGGACTGATTTGCTGCAAAGCCCACATCCTTTCTCCTGCGTTCTGTACTTCAGCTCTTCTTTGGCAAAGAATATCTGATTTTTAGGCACTTATTTGTTTGTCCTTTTGTATTCTGGGGGAGGGGTGTTTATCTGTGCCTACAGAGTAACATATGGTGGTATAAGAACCCTCTTTTATCTTCCCATATTATAGTTCCATGAACCACAAAATCTCACCTAAATCCTATTAAAGCTGATACAAAATAGAACTAGAGAGACGATAGAAAAGGGAGCAATGTTGAATTTATTGAAACCTACTCTTTTTAAATAGACACCGCCAGGCTCATATGTTCGATTGCTAGTTAATTTTGGGAGGATTACTGTTCCGAATGACATCAATAATTTCTGCTGCTCTATTAAAAATCCTCTTTTACATTTGAAGACCTAATAAACAAGAAACTATGATCTCTTCCTTGTGTTACTTGAACGTTCATATGAAAGTATAATCCCAGATGGGATAGTTCTGTCTGCACTGCAACATCTGTATAAGACTGACTTCGCCATGAAATCCATTTCATCCAAATAGCATTTATGAGCAACTCTTCAAATCTCTTGTTTGTATGCATATCAATTTAGTGCAGTTTATTTGAAACACCCCGTAGAATGCTCTTTCATACTAATTTCCCTACAGCATGAAAAGAATTGGCAAGTGACAAGTAATTCTCTGTCAAACGTATGACTGTTTCATTTAGAGTATCGAGGACACAGATGCTCATTTACGAGTGGCCTCAGGCCATGGCCCAGAAACCCATCAAGCAGCAGACAGAACTAGAAACATAATTTTTTTTTTATCCATTAAAAAATATGTATGCTTTGACACCAATCTTTCAGAAGGTAGTGATCCATAACTCAGCAAGAATTATCTCATTCGTAAGATATCACCAAGGCCCGCTAATGACTTTCCCATGGTGTTTTCCTACTTAGACCTCACAGAGTTCTTCCATCTGGATTCTGGGTTCAACCTTTCTCCAGGCTCACAGTGGTGTCATTTTTGCACGCACGGTGGCCACAGGAAACTCTCCCATCTGCCCACTGTCCCACCTTGCATAGAGCCCTAAGGAAGCGTGGACTGGGGTTCCTATGAGCGTGAACCCAAGTTCAAGTCCAGCTCTGACACCTCCAGATGTGTGACCTTGGGCTCAGATCTTCCCTGTGGAAAGGGACCCTCACTCACTCTGTCCTGCTGACCTCCCAGGGTTGATGGGGGTGTAGGCTGCTGATAAGGTGCATGAGAATATTAGAGCTCCAGACACACGTAAGCTCATTTCCGACGCGCCCCGAAACCCTTGGAATCTTTGCACAAACTTCCCTTTGCTTCTGAAATGAGACTTTACCTTTGGATCTTGATTTCAAGGTCACAGGACATCCTTAATTTAGACTCACCATCCTCTTTGACCTACGCTTTCTCTTCCTTGAGTTAAGGAGCCTCTGTTGGTCCTTCTCACACCACCCTGTACTTTACTTCTTAGAAGACTCATCACAAACACAACTGAATACTTATTTTATAATCATTTGTTTAATGTCTGTCATCCATTTTTATTGCAGACTTCAGAGGGCTAGTGCTATGGACTGTTTATACACTCCTAAAATCTACATCTAGAAGCCCTACCCCTAATTTGATGGCATTTGGAGGTGGGGACTTCATGTGGTATCAGGTTTAGGTGAGCTCACGAAGCTGGGGCCCCATGATGGCATTAGTGTCCTAATTAGAAGAGGAAGAGACCAGAACTGTCTTTCTCCACCGTGTGAGGACACAGCAAGACCACAGCCGTGTGCAAGTTAGGAGGGAAACTGGACCATGATGGACCCTGATCTTGGACTTCCGGCCTCCAGACCTGTCAGACATAAGTGTTTGTTGTTTAAGCCACCCAGTCTATGGTAATTTGTTATAGCAGCCTGAACTGACTCAGACAGACAGGGATCATATCTTTTGACTCATGCGTATATCCCCGTGTACAGTTCCCGGCACAGAGGAAGCGCTTGAGAAGTATTTGATGGGTGAACTAGGGAGTATCCTGCCTGGATGTTGCTCAGAGAGCTCAGACCCCTCTCTGCTTCATCCCTGAGTAGCCCCAGACTGATCAGCCTGAGGAGCCCTGCGAGCTAACAGGCTCAGTATCTCAAAGCACGTGTGGCTCCCAGACTGGAATCTCTGGGCGAGGCAGGGAGTGTGTGGTGAGCAAAAGGGCTTCAGAGTCAGGCAGCTGCACTCAGATCCAGGAGCGCCTGCTGAAGAGCTGTATGAGGTGGTACGGGTCACTTCACCTCCCCCAGCCTCAGCGTCCTCTGCTGTAAAATGGGGATAATGGAAGTTCTGTCTCAGAGGTTGTCGTAGGAACGCAATGGGATGAGGTCTGTCGAGTGCTTAGCACAGAGCTTAGATCAGCATTGATGTGAACCATCGACGATGGTAAGGAAGGTATGGATATTTTTGGCCTTGTTTTGTTTCTCCCAGCGTAGATTCTTAGTCATCTTCGTCCTGCCCATCTTCCACTACATTTCCCACTACATTTAGGGGTGCTTCATGCAGTAAGCGTCTGTTGGAAAGTGTCCATCCTCATGGCGGCTAGGTCCTAATAGAAGAAGAAGATTATCGGGCTCGGGTTAGAGCCTTGGGGTGTGCAGCCTTGGGCTGGGGCTGCTCTGTTAATGGGTGTATTAGAGTCGCAAAGGTGGGATCAGTTGACTGTGGTAATTACTTTGGGAGGAAAATCTAATGGAGTGAAACAGAAACCTAAGTGATTCCATCTCGCTTTGATACTTTATTCCTACCTGCATATACCATATAATACAATTGCGATGAATTCCTGAGCTAATTTGGCAATAATTCATATTTATATACAGATTGTTATTATAGCAATATTGCACTGATCATTTGATTTCAAAAGTAATTTCCTTCTACAAATATACCCTCGACATCCTATAATGCATACTCAGATTTAATGGGAAAAAAAGCGAGGTATTAAAAAACAAGGCAGTGGTTTTGAGCCTGAAATACACAGAGAAAAGCATTAATTTGCTTTTAAAATTAATTAGAAACGGAAGACACTTTCTAAATCATAATTGATAACAATTTGGATTTTTTTTTCATAGTCTGGAATGCTCATTTTTATCATTTAGGCTCAAGAAAATTTTTTCAGACTATTTCTGCCTTTGTTAACTGGTTGGGTGGAACGTTCAAGATTTTTTTAAAGGTATTTTTGTAAATATATTTAAGTATTGATAGTTAACAAAACCATTTGTTTTAATTTAGTGGAAAATAATTTTATTAAAGCTTAAATAAATTTGTGCAAGCGGTTCTCCTCCATTACAGTGTCTTTGGGACTACGTTAATGATAAGAAATGGAGCTATTAGAGATGTTTACTCAATGCACAAACTCCTCATTGTTAACCATGGCTGGTGTGTGCTGACAGCTGCCTCTTAGGGAAACGTAACCCATGGTTAATGGTGGAAAGTGTGGCATTAGCATAATTTTTTGGCAAGGACCGGGCTGGGGCTGCAGTGCTGCCTTCCACCCTCCTTCATTAACAGTGTCTCATCAGAGACCCAGACTCTAGGGGGGAAATGCAGCCACATGACTGTGCTGTAGGTAACCAAAATCCTGTGTGAAATGCCCGCTTCTGAATAAAAAAAGAAAGGATTTCCATTGCTTATGATTATGATTTTAAAAGGGCCCCTGGAAGAAAGACTCTGAAGAGAATTGCTGGTGTTTGATCAAAATTGACAGTGTAGAGGCGGCTTTCTTTTTTGACACTGACACTAATGCATGTTATGGTTTTTATAAGAGGAATTCGAATTAAAACAGCTTTATCCTTCAGAGACCAATTCAGACAAAAATAGATCTGCTAATGCACGACTTAAGAGTCAAGAATAAATTACATCCCCTGAAGGGTCCATAAGTTCATTTGCGCATTGCTAAAGGTACTTAAGACAATTGGGAAAGAATTTTTGTATGTTTTGGAGGACATATCAAGCCAGTATTGGAAAGTAATAGAAAATATCAAATAGTTATTTTATAGTAATATGCATTCTTGATACGATAAACTGTTCCCCTGGCCTGAGGATTCTCTTTGATTTCCTCAATAATAAATAATATTACAAACTTGAATATGAAGGATACAATTGGGTAATATAAGATGAGGAAGTAGCTACCGCTCACTGAGGGCTTAATCTGTGCCAGGCAAGCAGATGCTAAGTGCTTTATACATGTCTTGTTTCATTTTCATAACAACCCTATTACTTAGGTGCTATTATTAATGTCCTCAGTTGCAAATGGGGAGATTAACCCTCAGGGAAATTTAGTGATATTTCCAAGGTCACTCAACCAGTAAGGGGTAGAACTGACATTTGAAGCCAGGTCTCTTTGTTCTGGCTCCTACAGTAATCCCTTGGCCACCCCTGGGCTTCTGTCTCTGTTATCAGTGATGGTCACTTCTATTAGCAGTGCCTTCCTGAACCCATTAAATGATTCCCCTGGGGCTCCTTTCGACTGCTCTTCCTCTTACATAAGAGTGACTATTGCTTCTTAAAGTACAGGGCACACTGATAACTCTATTCAGTAGTCCTTCAGCATCAGTGCTTTCGTGTCAGTGCTTCTGGCAGTTTCTTCTTTATCTGGCTGTGTCGGTCTCTGTTGGATCCACATGGGCGTGGCAGTGGGCTCCTCTGTGTAGGCCAGGTCCCCTCACCTCCGCTTCACTCCAGGCCCCCAGCCTGGAAAGACAGGTAGCTCAGTGGGCTTGGACCAGCCAGTGTCTGTGCTTCAGATTTTCTAGAGGCTTTTTCCTTTTAGATCTTTGTGGCCCCTCAAGGTGTGTGTAGGGAGCAAACATGGGTGTCTCTCAGACCGATGGAACACCCCCTATTTGTTAAGTCAAGTGGGGTCCGGAGAGGCTCTGGGCAGAGGGGGAATTATGCATTTATCTCCTTTTTTACCATGAAACAGGAGGGTCAGCAGAACAATATGTGTGAACAGGAATGTATTTGTGCAGGAACAGATATGTTCTGAAAGTGTAAGCTCAGAAAATTATTCTTCAAAAGATCTGTGGAGTCCCAGAAAGGTCTGGGCAACCCATGTGGTTTAAAGTGTAATCTCTGTGCCCAGAGCCGGCCCGGCCCCCTGGAGCAGGTACTAACTGGAACTGCCAGGGCGATCCTCCTGTGATCATCAGCGTTCTCCTTTGACGGGAAACTCATGTTGTATAATCTCTCACCAGAAATGATGGAGGTGATCTCTGATTAAGATCGGCCTGAATAAGATCTGTTACTTTTGATTTCTGGAAAATGAGATTCAGCCTGAATTAAGAACTTTAATCTGTGTTTTTTTAGCTCAGTGATTCTCAGCCTTGGCCTTGGCCTTGACATTAGAATTACCTGAAGGACTTGAGAAAATACCGATTGTCAAATGACTTGTCCCCATATAATCGAATCGGAGTAGCTAAGACTGGCGCCTGGCATCCACATTCCTTAAAAATTATTCCAGGCAGTGGAATGTGCAGTGGGGTGGAAGACCACTGAGTTGCGAGGCTGGAGAGGCAGTGAGGGGGCGGCCTTGCACTGCTGCCGCTACCCAGTACAGCTCGTACTGCTGCAGCTTACTAGGTGCTTAGTATGTACACGTATTGTTCTAGGCATTTTTCATAGAATGAGATCACCCTCATGTCCTCCTTACAGTGACCTATGAGCTTATTTCATTTCTCCAGATATGTATACGGGAAACTTTGAGGAGGTGAAGCAATTTGTTCAGAGTGAAATGACACTTCTTGGGGATATGCTCTGCTATGAAAGTGAGACTTAACCTGTTCATCTAGGTACACTATATCTGGTTTTTCATATCATTGCTCTAGTAAGTGCACAAACAGTAACTCCCATGTGCTTGGACTTAACATCTTTGCACATTCGCAAATGATCTTTCATGTTATATTAACAGCCTCGCTGGGAGGTCTCCACCAGGAAGAGCTAGGTGGGCAGGGCGAGATTTAGAATGTGTTATAATTTAGTCTGACATCACTTGCCTTCTAGGGAGGGCATTTTTAAAACCATTAAACCACGAGTCTTTTGTTGTTGGTGGTTTTGGTGTATAACTCGATCAGTTTTAACCCATGGATAGAGCCATGTAACCACCATCGCCATCAGGATATAGACCAGTGCACAGAACTCAGAGGGCTGGAGTGTTGCTTCAAATCAGTAACCACCCTGCCTCCCGCACCCACCTAAGCGGATTCCACAACCTTGACGTTCTGTAAGAGGTTTATCTCCATGCCAGCCAGAGCTAGTGATTTCTTGGCAGTTTGGAGACAGGCCCTTCTGAAAGTTTGACCGATGGTAGGAGTGGACCCATGTGGGGTGTATGCCTTTCTTTTTTTTCCTAACTTGACAAGATACTGTAATCCTTGAGCCCCAAAGGAAGGACTTGAGACATGAAGCGGAGGCTGAAATCAGAGCTCTAAAGGTGTAGGTTAGTTTCTGGAAAGAAATGAAATGGTACACCCCTCCAGGCCTCCAAAAATTACAGGGATCGGAGACTGAGGTATCAAAAGTGGACATTCGCAGGGCATTGGAGAGGGGTGGCAGGTAAGCATTTGTCCTCCGTCCTGGCCCCAGACCCTCGTCAGCCCTCCTCCGCCTTTTCTTTTCGAATTTGCATTGTCAGCTCTAAGCTCAAAGGCTCCAAGGGCTGGGGTCTGATCTCCCTTCCCCACCACTTGACATCTTCCATAGAATCCTGCCTAAGACGGTGCAGCAAGAAGCCTCTTTGATGCCTGGGAGCTCCTTTTGATAAGAGCGCTCGCTCATCCTTTGATCTCCACGGCCCACAAGTTACCAACTTCAGGTTTGAAAATCCTGACAATCTCGTTTATTTTGCACTCGGAAAGCGTAAGATCCTAGGATGAAAAGCTCTACCTAAATACCAAAAAATAACACAGTTATACCCTAGGAGAATAAAAACTTGCCGTCTCCAGCTAAAGAAATACTTTTTATTTGTGTAGCTTTTCTTTTCCCTTTTCGTGCCTCTGCTACAAGTGCGAGGCCCTTACAGCCTCTGTGTTCTAATAAACCGCAGGAACATAGCTGCGGATGGGAGCTCAGGGATCTGCTGGTGGAGGTAACAATGGGGTCTATGGCACAAGTGCCAACGCTGGTCAGCCCTGGTCCTTTCTTTGTGCAGAAAGAAATGATGTCTTAGGATGGGAGGGACGGAGGGAGGAGGGGAGGGAGGGAAGGAAGGAAGAGCTGAGAAAGCAGGGGCATTTGACCTGAGCCTGAGTGAAGGGGTTGGGAAAGAGCTTTTTCTGGTAGAGGAAAGAACCCATTCAAAAGGTCCCTAGCTGACAACAGGTTGGCGTGTTCTGGAGCAGAGGGAGGGCTGTTGTGCTGGTGTCAGGTGTGGCAGGAGGCGGGGCCTGAGTCATGCAGGGTTAGAGACCATGGTAAGGAATTGATTATTTTGTTCTTAGAGAAATAGATTTTAAGCAGAGAGGGCCAACATGGCCAGATTAATAAGGTTAAAAGATCCCTCTGGTTTCTGTGTGGTAAGGGAGAAAATTGGCGATCAGCGAAGAGAGAGGGCTCTCGCAGGTGGCCCAGAGGGGTTGGTGAGAAGTGGTCTGATTTGAGCAATATCTTGAAGGCTGAGCCAACAGGGCTTGCAAACGGGTTGGTACGGATGGGGTAAGGGAAAGGGATGGATCCAGGATGACTCTGGGCTTTGGAGCCTGTCGGGGAAGGGATGTGTTGTGTAACCTGATGAAGAAGACAGGAGAGACAGCGATTTGGGGGATGGAATAGAAGCGGATAAAGAGTTCTGTCTGGACGGTGAGGTGTGAGATGCCTGCAGACATCCAGGCATCCAAGCTGAGGTGCTAAGGAGTCAGGGGATACCCATGTCTAGAGTTTGAGGTAGCAGTCAGGCACTGAAATCATTCCTTTTAAGGAGTTCCTGGGAACTTTGGTTTATGGAAACTTTTACTATTTTAGAAACATTTAGTTGTTTGAGCTCCCTTTGATTCCTGGGATGAATACCTGGAGAACATGCTGGAGTGTGTTGGGATTTCTCGCATCCCTCCTGTGGAAGACACGTTCACACGCTGAGCAGACAGGACCCTCTGCAGCTATCCTGACTGCATGAGGGTGGAATTCATTCTGAGGATTTCTCTAGACTCAGGCAACCGTTTTTCTGAATTCTTTACCGCACGTCCTCTTTAGCAAGTCAGATATAGATCGACTTCCTATTCATGTGTGTTCCCAGTGGAGTGCAGCACAATAATTAAGAACTACAAATTGCTCATCATGTTGACATTTCAAAGGTTACTGAAAATAACCCAATCGCCAGCATTCCAGGTGTTTGTGTGTGAGTGTCTTGTACATGAAAATTGGACCCCATTTTCCCTCTGCCTTACACAGACAGCCAGAGTAGTCATTGAGCACATCGTGTGGGTGCTAAATCAGAAGACTATGAAGAAAAAGGGGTTGGATGAGGCCTCGGTATGGAAAAAAAATCTATAAGCCAAAATCCACTTATTTATTATCTTTGGATAAGTTTCCCCCCTTGAACTGTCCCTGGCTTAAACTCTGCTTCCCTTTTTTATTCCTATCTCTTAAGTTACTTTGCTCTCTCCTGAAAAAGCACCTTTCATTGACCTTATTCCCTAATCTACTGTCTTCTATAAGCCTCCTTTTGCTTTCAGTATTTCCCCCATTTTGCTCTGTTAGAAAGTCTGGTCATCTTCACTTTCCCCTAAACTCACCACATCATTGGCTCCCCTACACGATCAAACTCAAACGTGTGGCCAGCTGGTAATGTCGCTGGCGCCCAGGCTGCACAAAAGCTGGAGATGGCAACACTCCAGGTGGGCTTTTCAGATGAGCAGATGCCCGAGAGCACCTTCTGGAAAAAACCAGTCTTCCCTCCTCTCTGCCGCTTAACAGCTGTGTGACTGCCAGCAAACTACTGGATTTCTCCAGGCCTCTGTTCTCTTCTTTGTAAATAGGGGTAATTCTAACTGACCTCTGATATGTGAATTAAGTGAATAAATACCTGTAAAACACTTAGCAGAGAAGGAATTCAATAAGCTTTAGTTCCGGTCAGAATCCCCCTGAGTCTTTATTCATCAGGAAACAATAACCGCGCACTCCGAAAACACACATGCCACTAAGTGGCTATTAGGGAAGAGAATCAGGCTTCGGAAGCGAGCTAGACTGAAAAGATGAAGGGAAATTGACAATCAAGACAAAGTGGGAAACAATGCAGTGGTTCTCAAAGGGCGGTTTCAGGACCCATAGCATCAGACCATCATTTGGGAGCTTGGTAGAAATGCAAATTCTCAGAGCTACCGAATCAGAACCTCAGGGCCGGGCAGCCTGTGGTTTAGCAAGCTCTGCAGGTGATTCTGATGCACGCTGAAGTTTGAGAACCACTGGTCTAAAGTAAACTCAACAGATATTGGGTGGAGAATGATGGTGCGTGTTTCTGCATGTGTATGTCCGTGTGCATACGTACGCACATGGGTAGACTGTTTGTAACTGCTGAAACTGTTAACCAAGCCTGGTAGTAGCAGCAAAGTCCCACCAAAGTGGAGATTAATTACCCATTTTCCTTTGGGACTTTTGTCTGAATAGAAATATATCTAGAGTACTTATTTTCAATGACTTTGCACTAAATTCATTTGGGGTTTAAGACTATTAATTCATCAATGTTTTCTTCTTTTTTCCTAGGAAATTCCACTTACTTAGATGACCATGGACCCCCTCCTAGTAAGGTAAGACCTTTGCTTGTGGTATAAATCCCCTTTTCCTTTTCTCAGTACCTACCGCCTTCAGTAACCCCAACCAGAGCCCTCCGGGCCCTGAATTGTTCACAAGAAAAGAGTAGGTGGCAGATGTCAAGTTAATCTTTGACTAATAGTGGGTGGAAAAAGGAAGCACACAAAGATAGCCTAAATGGTGAGGGAGCAAGAGGCATGATTTCATCAGGAGCTGAAGCTATCCCAGGCGCTGGAGCCTCAAGGTGACCTCAGACTTTTGGTTGCTTCTCCTGTTTGCTGCCTTCTTTGCCTTTACTCTCCGTGTTGGACTGTGATGTGATGTCCGCAACCCAGCCTCCTCATGTCTTCACGCTTTGGGCTGGCCTAGCCTCTGCCCCTTTCTCCATGGCCTGCCTTACTTGGGATACTCAACGCGAGGCTCAGCCCTCTGGAACCAGCCTTCTCTGCCAGCGCCCTTGCAAGTCTGCCGTGGCCTGGCCTGTGCAATCACTTTTGTTCTTAGCAGCAATTGTGGTCTGACTTCTAAGGGTCAGAACAGTCCAGTGAAGTATTAGTGGAGCTCCCCCCCGCTGCTCTCTACTTTCTTGAGTGCAATGAAAACCAAATATCAATCTACTGAAAAATGAGGAAAAATACAGACACTCTTTGACCGCTTAAGGTGTTGCCTGCAAAGTGCAATTGTAAGTACATAGTGAAAAGATAATCAACCAGTAACCTTAGAGGTTGGAAATTTACCCTAAAGTTGGCTTTTGCATTTGTGGGATTTGAAGAAGAACTCCACCACATTTAAGACCATGAGCTTTGGAATAAGGTATTTCTGGGTTCATCTCGGGCTCTGCCACTATCAATATATGACATTAGACAAATTACTTAATATTTCAAGCCTCAATTTTTTGATGTACAAGGTGGGGTTAAAAATATGACCCATAGTACAGGACATGTAAAAAGACCGAACGCGCTGATATATGACAAGCACTCAGCACCCGGCATGTGATAAGCATTAAATAAACGGTGGATAGTGTTAACTAGATTGGAATAGCATTAAGATTATCGATGAATGGTACAGTGGTATGTGTCACAGTGGTGAATGGTTTACCACTTGGCCCACTGCATACGTATTGAGTGCCTGCGATGCTGCAGCCACTAGGAATACAAATATGAAACAAAACGAGAATAACCACAAGGTAGCCCCTACCCAGGAGAAACAAAGGAATATAGAGGATTAGGCACCATCTGAGGATAAGGACTGCATCTAGCTCATCTCAGTATCCTCACATCCTTGCATTAGCCTCGACACACAGAGAGGCACATCGTGACTGTTCATTAATTCTCACTGAACTGAACCATGGAATCCAGAGCTGGAACCTGAATCAGGTCTCCTGGCTCCCATCCCAGGTTCTTTCCACTCGGCCAGTATTCTCCAACTTTAGCTTGCACCAGGATTTCCTGGAGGCTTGTTAAAACATGGATTGCTGGGCCCAGACCCCTGAGTGTCTGATGCAGTAGGTCCAGGGTGGGACTTGAGAATTTGCATTTGTAACAAGCTCCCAAGCGATGCTGATACCAAGCTCTCTTACAACACAGATAATAGCAATACTCTTTGCTTGTTTTTTTTGTTTGTTTTTTTTTTTTGCGGTACGCGGGCCTCTCACCGTTGTGGCCTCTCCCGTTGCGGAGCACAGGCTCCGGACGCGCAGGCTCAGCGGCCGTGGCTCACGGGCCCAGACGCTCCGCGGCACGTGAGATCTTCCCGGACCGGGGCACGAACCCGTGTCCCCTGCATCGGCAGGCGGACTCTCAACCACTGCGCCACCAGGGAAGCCCTATTTGCATTTTTAACAAGCTCCCAAGCGACGCTGATTATCTAGGAGTGGAGTGGCAAAAGCACTCAACTTTCTAAGCAGTAGCCAAAATAATAAAAATATAAAAATGGGTAAAAATAATATTGGTATGTTAACATCTTTCATCCATGCTTATTACTTCTGGCAGGGTGGAAACAAATCCCAGAAGTGATGAGGTCAGGGTTCCAGAGGAAGGTCCCTTAAGTGTCCCCCGAGGTGAAGCCTCGGTTATGTAAATCTACAGACCACTGGTGTATTCAGGGACACGTGGCACCCAGGGGATAAGGACTCACACATGTGTGGCCTCTGGAGTGAACCCCCAGCCTGGCAGTGAGAAGCAAGACTGAGTCCAGATCCACAGTTTTCCTATTTGTTTAGCACTCAGAAATAACTTTTTGATGCCAAGATCGAAAGAGCTGTGATCTAGATGAAATAAGGTTTTAAACCCTGAAAATGACGGACTGAGGTTTACAGGCAAGTTCTCATTTTATTAGAAGATTCAGTTCCACAAGTTTCACATTCCACAAGTAATAGCCATTTAGGGAATGGAGTGTGGGCCACACAGCACATCCAGAGCCCAGGTCTTCATTCTCTCCAGTATTTTCATGAAAAAGAACCAAATGCCTCTGACTTTTACTTTTTTTTTCAAATCTACTTTAACCTCACAGCTCACCCCAGTTTTTGATCTAAGTCATTATTTAAAGGCGGATGTTAATATTTTCTTTTGTCGACCACTTTTTATGACCGCTTTGTGTGTACACAAAATTTAGTGGTTTAAGGTTAGAACCCTACTGAGACTGACATGGAGATCGCTATTGAATGAATTAGAAAGATATTCTTGGGTACAAAAACAGGCATGAAACAGCAGTATAGTGTGATCTTACATCTTAAAAACTTGTGGGCATGTGTATGTGTGTGTACAGAGAGAAGCCTGGAAGGATAATGATGTTTACTCCAGATGGTGAGACTTCAGGAGGTTTTTACTCATTTCCTTATTTTCTGTGTAAATTTGAGTTTATTAAAGTAATACTTGCTCAATCTAAAAATTAGGGTGTGTGCGGTGGTGGTGGTGGGGAAATACTGTGTAAGAGAAGATTAAATTTGGACTGAAAAGCCTGAGGTGCTCTGGCCTCTGCAGCATCACCTTTGGTTCCATCCACCACCCGCAGAGCAGCCTGACCTCTGGAGGTGATGTCTTCTCCTTCCTGGCTTCACTTCACCTAGGACGTGGGTCCCTGATGTGAGCTGCTGGCATTGGCAATGATAAATTCTGGAGGTAGCAGTTAGAATACAGTTACTATTTCACATATGTTGGGTTCCCAGATCCGATAGATAAGGAGAGCTGGTCTAAGCAACTCAAGGAAAATAAAATCACTATCCATTGCTGATGTCTACTGTTTCCTATGTGGCAAGCACTCTGCTAAGCACTTTGCGTGGAAGTTTAGTCTCTATAAAACTCTATAGAGGGGCTTCCCTGGTGGCGCAGTGGTTGCGAGTTGCGAGTCCACCTGCCGATGCAGGGGACACGGGTTCGTGCCCCAGTCTGGGAAGATCCCACATGCCGCGGAGCGGCTGGGCCCGTGACCCATGGCCACTGAGCCTGCGTGTCCAGTGGCGCGGTGGTTGAGAGTCCGCCTGCCGATGCAGGGGACACGGGTTCGTGCCCCGGTCCGGGAAGATCCCACATGCCGCGGAGCGGCTGGGCCCATGAGCCATGGCCGCTGAGCCTGCGCGTCCGGAGCCTGTGCTCCGCAACGGGAGAGGCCATAACAGTGAGAGGCCCGCGTACCGCAAAAAAAACAAAAAAAACAAAAAAAACCCCACAACTCTATAGAAGAGGAAGTAATTATTTAACCATTATTTTACAGATGAGGGAACCGGATCTTAGAGAGGCCGGGTAACTTGCCAGAGGTCATGCACTACTAAGAACTGGACTTGGGATCGCAGCCCAAGGCTGTGTATGTAGCTCCAAGGTTCACACTTTTAACCATTCCAAGATTACTAATTTAATATAAAGACAACAATTTTTTTCCTTATTTCTGGAGTTTTATCCTTTTATGTAAGTTCTCTGGGACTTTAACTCGTACAGTACACAAAGTCTCAGTATAATACCAGAAAAAAAAATAGTCATCACCATTTACTGTTGGGTCCAATGGATCTTTTTAACTTTTTTAAAATATCAGTCCAGAGATTTTTTTTCATCTTTGTCTTTCTAATCACCTTTCTGTACATACCCACCTTCGGCATTTGTTCGTTTACATAGTGTATACAGAGTAAATTTTGGTGTACAAACATCATCAAAGGTGAAAGAAGACTGTCCCACGTTCATTTAGCAAAATGGGATGGTCCAGGTTCTTGTTGCAAAATAATGTTTGATGAAGTCCTTCCCCTGGACGACTAACTGCAGGGAAATACCATATTTTCTTTTTGTCCTTAGAAAAAAATATTGTTCCCTCATAGACTCTTGAGTTTGAGAGAATTAATCTAGAATATCATCATTGGAAGACTCATGGTCTGAGGTTTCAATTTCATGATTAATTTCATTTCATCATCATCATCAGGGTCTTGAGCGTTGCTCTCTGACTCTAAGCATTTGTCTCTGATTCTTCTAATGCCTGGGAAACCTCTCCTTCCGTCGATTTTCTTCTCTTTGTCATTATAGGCAGGAACGAAACATTCTGAATCTCCACTCTGGTCAATGAAAGTTAAAAGCAGGGAATTCCCTGGCGGCCAGTGGTTAAGACTCCATGCTTCCACTGCAGGGGTTCCGGGTTCAATCCCTGGTCGGGGAACTAAGATCCCGCAACCCATGTGGTATGGCCAAAAAATAAATAAATAAAAAATAAAATTAAAAAAAAAAAAAAGAAAGTTAAAAACAAACTACAAAGATGGTATCTCCAGGCTTCTGCTGTATCTTTTGTAAAGATGATGTAACACTTTTAGGCAGCACAATAAAATAAGAAGAGTGATGAAATAGTGACAATTTATTTCCCTAATGAATTGTTCTAAGCCTGCACTGTTCAGTACAGTAGCCATCAGGCTCATGTAGCTATTTAAATTCATTAAAATTCAAAAAATAAAAATTCACTTTTTCAGTTGCCCTAGCCACATATCAAATTCTTTGTAGCCATGTGCGACTAGTGCTACTGTATTGAACAACACAGAATAAAACATTTCAGTCATCACTGAACAGCAGTGTAGTTCTAAGCTATTCCATCATCCTTCCATTTTTCTGTTACTTTAGTCTTTTTAAAGCATAGTTGGGAGTAATTAATGCATAACTGGTAGGTAATTATTTTAAGACGATGAACTAGCAAAGTGTTTCAAGATACAGGAAAAATAAAATCATTAAGATTCCATAATGGATCTTAAATTTTCAAAAGAGGCTAGTAGATCCTATTACATGGTAATTATGTTATACTACATACTATATATTATTATATAATTATAATTATATTATATGGACCTATTATATGGTAATTACAAGGTAGGATGAGTTTTATTCTCTTTATTTTAAAAAAAGTATATTCTCTTTGGAACATCTCTAAGAAAGAATAAAGTCAAGAAATATTAATCCATACAAATGGTTAGAACTGCTCAAAAAAACCAAAAAAAAAACCTAAAACACTAAAATTGAGTCCAGGGAATCCTGATGGTATACTGAGCGTTAAGATATATTACTGATGTCTACATTTGTATGCAAATATATTTTGACATATAATACTTATATGTTATTTTTGTATATAAAGCAATGTGCTAGGTAATTTAGTATTCGAAATCCTGTTTTTAAAGGGGTTCATTAGAAGAGGGTTTATAATTTATTATGCTGGGAAACCTCCAGATGAATAAGTGGTAATATTAACTGAGGTGACATTTGTATGCACCTAGCAGTGTCTGGCAATGAACAATTGTTCATTAAAGGTTAGTCCTTCTTCTTCACCCCCCAGAAGCTAATTTCCCTTTAGTATCAATTAATTAATGAGTGACTACTTTGTGCTAGGGATCAGGAGGACATGATAAAACTTGAAAATAATCCCCTGCTACCTAATACTTTATAATCTAGTTGCATTTTAAGGTTTCAAAGAGGCAAAGACTGTGGGAGCACATGGTTCTGCGGTGGATGTATTCTTTAGTCTAAATGACCGTATACAGACAACCATTCATTCACTGAGGCGTTTACTATGCCCCAAATTTGTTTTGGGCTCTGTGCTAGGCGCTGAGGCTATAAGGCTGCAGAAGGCACAGTCACTGCCCTCAAGGAGTTTAGAGTCTAGTGGGAAGGACCGGCTAGCAAACAGGCCCACTCTAATACATTAAGTAGGTGGCTAGTCGCTATGATAAGGGTGAACCCAGGAGGCTCTGCCTGACCTTCCTTCCAAGTGAGAGTCCTGAAAATGGAGTAAGATGAATGAACCAAGTCAAAGAGTCTGGTATGGATGGGGTGAGGAGGGACAGGCCTCGTTTCTGGGATTTGAGGGGTGCTGGGTGGAAAATGGAGATATGAACTCCTTTGAGGAGCTTGGCTTTAACAGGAAAGAGTGAAAAAAATGACAGCCTAGGAGATGGAGACCATGTTGGCGTAATTGTATAGTAGAAAAATTTGACTAGTAGGAAAGGAGTGACAAATGACAAATTCAGTTCTGAATGGTGTTATGAATTGAATTGGGTCCCTCAAAAGACCTGGTGCAGTCCAAACCACCAGAATCTGTGAATGCAGTCTTCTTTGGAAATAGGCTCTTTGCAGATGTAATGAAGATGAGGTCACATTGGGCCCTAAATCCATGTGACTGATGTCCTTATAAGAAGAGGGAAATTTGGACACAGAGACAGAGACACACAGGGAGAATGCCATGTGACGCTGGAGGCAGATTGGAGTTGTGCTGTCACAAGCCAAGGAGCACCAGCGATTGCTGGCAACCACCAACATCTAGGAGAGAGGCAGGGAACACATTCTTCCTGTGAGTCCCCAAGAAGGAATTCACCCTACTGACACCTCGATTTCAGACTTAACGGCCTCCTGAACAGTGAGAGAGTACATTTCTGTTGCCTTAAGCTACCCAATTTGTGATTCTCTGTTATGGCAGCCCTAGAAAGTAATTCTACATTGAGTTTAATATCTTCAGTTACCAGGATAGCATTGCATTATGCCCTGTTAGGCATTATTTGGTTTAACGTAATAAACATTGAAACGATCCTTAGATGTCTCTCATTGGGATAATTTAAGTGCATTTTCGTATTCTTTTCAACATTCAGTACTACTCCCATCTTCCCCCAACATTCCTTCTTCACTCCGTTAATTTTTTTCTTTGTAATTCCCATGCCTTAGCTATTTTATTATCCCCAATATTCTCCCCCAATTCTTCTATTTGACATTTGTTTCTACTGTTCAAATTGTGTTTCTTAATATTCAAAAATCATTTTGTATTACGTCATATTTTTTTCTGGAAAGGATCTCAGCGACAATGCATTTAGGAAGTTACTTAAAGGAAACTTCCTACTTTCACAGGACCAGGGAGCTATGAGAGCAAGAAGCTAAAACAGTACAGAAGTCCGTTGCACTTCAAAAAATATGTCCCTGTTTCTCTCGGGGATGTCTCAGCTGCCCTTTAACACCACTACCACTGAGTCCCTAAGAAAGACTGCATATTTGTTTAGGTTTGTTTTTCCCTTTCAATAACTCCTTTCAACTTGGAGGTAAATTTGCTGAAAGAAGCTGTTTTAATGTTTTCTACTGAAGAAACCATGTTTTTCATTCCCCGCCTGGAGCCTACAAAGGAAAACCCACGTATCTGGTAATCATAGCAGGTAAGTGACTTCCGGAGGATACTGGGAGTACAATTACTTTCAGGTGTCTTGGCCAAACATCGGCCAACTTGGAGAGGGTTTCTGCATCCAAAATTCCCCCTTTCCCTGAAGGCAGGATTGCTGAGCTTTATGTGCACCTACAGTCTCCTTTGGTCAGAATCACTTTTTACTTGGAAGAGTAGAGCTGAGATTCAAGAGGAACAGTAATTTCTTGTTTTTCTTCCCCCGAAACCTCAAAAGCTATTTTTCAGGGTATAGGCATGGCCACCCACCTTGCTTTCCTCTTGTCTGTGAGGACCCGCAAGAAGCAAGTAAATCTCAATTCAGTACAGAATTGGGCTGTGTGCTGGGCTTGCCTTGTCCGCCTGCTTCCATTCCCACGATTGCTGGAGCCACTGCTGCTGAGAAATGGGCCCCCCTTTTTGTCCTGCTGTAAGTAGCATCGGATGTGGTTAAAGACCCCCGTTATCTGGTTTTCTTTTGGGGAAAAAAATTGGCATTCTCCCAGAAGTTTGTATCTTCTTATTTTTATCTAAGGCAGAAACAATGAAGTTTCTTTAGAGTCATTCTTAAATTATGAAATATTCCAAATGCAAAAAATTAGGGAGACAAATAATACACATATGCCTGATATATCTAATGTGCCTGCCCCTTAGATTTCAAACACGTTACTATTCTAACTTGCCAGCTTCTTCATTTTGACTTTTGTATTTACTCTTGGTGGCCAGGAGGTTGAGGGGCATGGATTGTGCAATCGGACCTCAGTTCAAATCTAGCTATGTGCCTAGTTACCCTACAATAAAAACTTCACGTCTTTGAACTTTAGTTTTCTATTCCTAAAAGAGGATAGCTATATCCACCTCTTAGAGCTGTGTGGCTTAAATGTGATAAATGGAAAGCACTTAGCATGATGCCAGACACAGGTGAGCTCCCAGCACTGGGTCCTTAGTACTATAGGTGTTTCCTTTATACAGCCTTTTACAAATTCTGGTAGCTCACTTTGCTGTAATGTAGAGTAAGCCTTCCCAACCCCCAACCTTATTTTCTTTTTTTTTTTTTTCCTCGGTACGCGGGCCTCTCACTGTTGTGGCCTCTCCGGTTGCGGAGCACAGGCTCCGGACGCGCAGGCTCAGTGGCCATGGCTCACGGGCCCAGCCGCTCCGCGGCATGTGGGATCCTCCCGGACCGGGGCACGAACCTGTGTCCCCTGCATCGGCAGGCGAACTCTCAACCACTGCGCCACCAGGGAAGCCCTTCTTTGGATTTTTAAAAGCAATTAATTACATGTCATTTGGCATCCCAGATACCATCTCTTAACTTACAGAAACTTTCAGGTCCTGTGGTTATCCCTTCTTTTATTCCCTGGGCTAGTTTAGCACACCAAGCAAGGCCTTCCACCATCCCCTTGCCATTTAGCTTTTCTTAAAGCGCATATTGTTCTCTGTGTCCACACCTGACCTTACCCAAAGTCCTTTGGAAAAACTACAGAAGTGAAGCTGATTTTTCATTTTATGGACAAATCAATTGCACTGGGTAATAGGTTTGTGTTTAATGATTCATGGTAAATATATTCGGTTTAGAGAAAGAGAGAACTAGCAGGACAGAATGAGACAGAGAGTCGGGAATCAGTTTCACTCTGATGAGCATGACCTTGAAGGCATCCCTTCCACCCTCTCATTTTGTTGATCATTGCAAATGATAGGAAAATTAATGACTTGAGTATTTTATTTTTGAATAACTCTTAAGAGTGTCTGAGCTCAGCGTGTGCTATAAAGAACTTCACGCTTTGGTATCTGGTTGAAGATGGGTAATCAATAGCTTAGAAGGTTAAAGAAAAATCAGCCTTTACATAATCTTATCCTGAAGCCCCCTGTATTCTTGCTTCACTCTTCTTTTGCACTCATCACAGTTCTCAGCCATTAACGTGGAAGTCTTGGGCCCAGCTAGTGGCCTCTGGAGGGTTCAACTTTCCATGGAGATCTGTGTCCAAGTTCAGAGACAGTACTTATAAATTTATCAATTTTATGAGCGTGTAATGTGTTCTCTTTTTCCCAAGGAGAACATAATGAATCCATTTCTTCTTCCACATGTCTAGTGCTATTAATCACATCTTCCACTTCTTTTTCTTTAATTAAAAAATTTTTTGTAAAACCACAGGTTTAAAAATACGTGGTTTATGTAATTGTTCTTTTAGCATTTTCCCCAGCACACTCTCCAAGGCCCAAAGGGCCAGTTATCATTGATAAGATAGATGTTCTCCAAACCTTATCCAAACCAGCACCGGTTACAATCATGGACTTAGTAGTTGGATTTGGGCTGCCTTTAATAAAAAGGAAGGGCTTTAAATGAAGCATGAAATTTCAAAACTGCATATTGTTGTTGGAAAGCATATTTAATCAAGAAATTGCTTTAGCCAATTAAGAAAACCCCTGCTGCCATTCTTTGGCAGGGTAACAGTTGGCCTCGGGATTTTCAAAGTTGTAGTAACTTAATCATGTTAGCAGTTCCCAATATAGTTACCTAATTCTTTTTGTTTGTTTTATTTCTTCCTTGACCATCCGATCGGTTTTTTTGTTTTAAAAATGATACATGCTCCTATTTTTTTTTGATTTCGAAAGTACAGAAAATTATAGAGTAGCAGGAAAAAAAAATCACCCATAATGCCACCACTCAGAGGCAAACCATAATGAAGAGTTTTTCAAAATTCTGTCCAGTCTTTAGACAATATTAAGAATATTAAAGTCTTATGTACCATTTGTTGCAAATAGTTTGCCAGTTCTTGTATGTGACCTTCTGCACGTACATAATGCACAGAGTTTAAAGCACCAAATGCCTCATTAGCTTATTGTGAAAAAGTGAACCCTGACTACACCCTTCCCCATTACCTTCTGCTCTTGAGAAACTACTGATACTTTAAACTCTTTTAACTGAGTCTTTAGTGCTGGTTTTCATATCTTTGAATAACTTGCTTATGTTACTTCCTCTTGGATTTCCCCGGCTTTAGGCATTGTCCACTGACATCCTTCTGTGAAGAAGGATTTAGGTCTCTTCACTGGAGCCCACCTGCCACCACACAAGCACTCTCCTCATTCCTCGTCCTCTAAACTGGGTGTGTGTTATTTAGTGCGTCCTAAATCAGTACTCACTGTTTTTGTTGTTGACATAGTAAATAATAAAATGGCAGCTGAGCCATTACGATAAGGTTTCCTTTCCTGTCCATCTTTTTGTTTTCTTTGTAACAAGTAATTGTCTTGTTTTGTACATTTATTTTCATGCTTTTCTGTGATCCCCAAGTTATCTCAAACTGTTCTCTAGTTGTGGAAATATCCTCTCAGTGCCTCCGAACACATTAGGTATTTTATCAATGTTGAGTTGCCGAAGTCTCTCCTGGGCCTTCTTGCCCGTTCCCTCTGGGCTGGTTGCGTTCAGATGTGCCTTGGGAGCTCCCTTCACTCTCTTCTGTTTGCTTCCACTTCCTACATCCCAAGTTGTATTAGTTTCCTGTTGCTGCTATAACAACTCACTGCAAACTTAGTGGCTTAAAACAATACAAATGTATTGCCTTATAGTTCTGGAGGTCAGAAGTCTGAAATGGGTCTCGCTGGGCTAAAATCAAGGAGTCGGCGTGGCTCTTCTGGAAGCTCCAGGAGAGAATCCATTTCCTTGCCTTTTCCAGCTTCTAGAGACCACCTGCATTCTTTGGCTCATGGCTGCTTTCTCCAACTTCAAAACCAGCCTTATAGCATCTTCAAATCTTCGACTCTGTCTCTCTTCTCTCCTTCTTCGATGCATAAGGACCCTTGTGATTAAACTGGGCCCACTTGATTAATCCAGGATAATCTCCCCATCAAAAGATCTCTTTTTGTGATGTGAGATACCATATTCACAAATTCTGCAGGTTAGGACTTGGACTTCCTCTGTGGGAGGGCCATTGTTCTGCTTTCCATGCATATCTTTCTCTTTCCTCAGCCTACTGAGAAAAGGTGCATGGGATGGAAATTTTCTGAAATATTGCATTTCTGAAAATGTCTTTATTCTATCCTTGATTAATTGTTTGACAGGATAAAATTCCAGATTGGGAATCTGTATTAATCAGGATAGGCTAGAGTGATGCAAGATCTCAGTGGCTACACACATAAGAGTTTACGTCTTGCTTATATAAGACCCTCAGTGAGTCCAGTGGGTCCACTGGTTCTTAGGGAAGCTCATTTTAGGAGTTCACGAAGGGATTTGGGCTGTTTCCATCTCATGGCTTCACCATCTCAACTTGGACCTTCATGTCACTGTGGCAGGGCAGACGGGAGCTGGGTGTGTGCGTGAAGGCTTCTCATTCCTTCATCCTGGAAATGACGTGTCACTGCTGTGAGCAGTCTGTTGGCCAGAATTGGTCACAAGGCCCTGCTCAAGTGCAAGAGGGCTGAGAAATAGAACACATGGGTGCTGTGAGCATTGTGTCTCTGCCTCAAAATCATTTCCCCTCTGAATGTTAAGGTCCTTCTCCACTTTACTCTAGCTTCTGGTATTTCTATTGAGAAGTCTAACTGTTGGCCCATTATATGAAAATATAATCTGTCTCTATTGCAGCCTCTTATTCCTAGTATTCTAAAATTTTATAATTTCGTGCCTAGTATGTGTCAGTTTTCAGGTACTATTGTTGATACTCAGCGGACCTTTTGATCAGGAAACTGATATCCTATTCTGGGATATTTGCTTGACTTTTCTCTCTCTTTTTTTCAAATAAATTTATTTATTTATTTATTTATTTATTTATTTATTTATGGCTGCGTTGGGTCTTCTTTGCTGAGTGCGGGCTTTCTCTAGTTGCGGCGAGCGGGGACTGCTCTTCGTTGCATCGTGCGGGCTTCTCATTGCGGTGGCTTCCCTTGTCGCGGAGCACAGGCTCTAGGCACGCAGGCTTCAGTAGTTGTGGCATGCGGGCTCAGTAGTGGGGGCACGTGGGCTCAGTAGTTGTGGCTCGCAGGCTGTAGAGCGCAGACTCGGTGGTAGTTGTGGCTCACGGGCTTAGTTGCTCCACGGCATGTGGGATCTTCCTGGACCAGGGCTTGAACCCGTGTCCCCTGCATTGGCAGGCAGATTCTTAACTGCCGCACCACCAGGGAAGCCCTTGACTTTTTTCACGGATGATTTCTTCCTCTGCATTTTCTCTTTCTGTCTTTCTGGATCTCCTCTTATTTGGATGTTGAACCTCCAGGACTAGTTGTTTATATTTCTTATCTTTATCCCTCTTACTTTTTATTTTCTTTGTGTTTTTGCTCTACAATCTGGAAGAGTTTCTCAACTTGGTCTTCCGACTTTTCTGTTGAGTTTCTTCTTCATTGTTCTCATATTTTTAATGGCCGAGAGCTTTGTTGTTCTCTGAATGTTCTTTATTATAGCATTCTTTGGTTTCATAAAGGGCCTTTGCATTTCTTACAAAAGGTTATTCCAAGATATTTTACCTTTTTGTGGTTGTTATTTTGAATGGAACATTTTTTCTACTATATTTTAAATTGACTTGTAATACTGAAAAATTATTGATTTTGTGCATTATACATACTCACATTACTGAACCTTTTATTTCAATACTTTTTCAATTCTTCCTCTTTTTCTTGGTAGGGATTCATGTAACAGACAAACAATATTCATTTTATCTCCTTCTACCTAATTCTGTTTCAAGTTTTATAACATTATCCAGAATAATATTAAGTAATATAAAGTCCATGAGGGGGACTGGGTATTATCACCATGTCATCCACATTTATAAAATGTACCTGGCACACAGTAGCACTCAGTAAATATTTGTCAAATCAATGAATGGTGGTTATAAAAGCATCTTTATTTTGTTTGAAATTTTAATGATAATGCTACAAGTGTTTTATTACTAAGTGTAATTTTCACATTTAGTTGAAGATAGATATTCTTTATCATGTTAATGAAATATTCTTAATTTTCTGGCTATTTAAGAATCATGTTCCCTTTGTGACTTGTGACCTTGCACTTAGAAACATGTGTTGAATTGAATTAATTCACTTTTATTTTAATGGGGGGGAGATAGATATATTTGATAAGTATAAACAGGCACTTTTTATCAATGTTTGATTTGTCTTATCTTTACGGATGACCTGGAAGAGGAAATGTTCAGAAAAATCTCTGCTTTACAGGTACTCTAGTCTTTTGCGGGGAGCGGGGGTTGAGGGCTACTACTAAACCATAGGACTATCTGCTAAGCCCAGTGTCTTTGTCAGCTATCACCTAGGGGCTTCGACCTAGTACGATACTGCAGCCCAAAGAGGCCATCAAAACGTTGGACGTACCCCAGCAGAGATCGTAGCTGTGCCTTGTGCCAGCTATGATTTATCTACACCCGAAAGATTATATGCAGTTTTCATCAACAAAGAGCAAAAGAGGCATAACTGAGCTGGAGTACATCCAGAGAGTAACAACTAGAATGATCTTGGAAGGAAGAAGAAAATACTAAATTGCTTACGATTCTTTTCAGGAAAGACATTGGTATGGGAAAATGATCAAAATCTATAAAGCCAGAAGGAGTACATGTTTGAGGTGAACACAAAACTGTTCACCAAGGCCTTGAACACATCTCTGGTCTGAAATAAATAGACACAATGCCCCGCAAATCTTAAATAGGGTAGGTCAAAGATAAATTGAAGAATATTCTGCTTCTTATGGAGGATAGTGAACCCCTGGATTTCATTTGCCCAGTTGACAGTGCAGGTCAAAACTATAAATCTGTCCTCATAAAAGTTTATATAATTCATGGATGGCAAAGCTATACTGGATTAGGTCGAGAACAAGGTTGCTTGGAAGGACAGCCTAATGTTTCAGAGTTGATGTTCTTGAATCCAGGAAGATCATGCTCATTTTATATATAATAGAAAATGAACATTCTTCTTTCCCCAATTAGAGTATCATTTAGTAATTATTGACTCTTATTTACAATTTAGTCATTATTGATGCCTATCTTTAAATCATTCACTGGATTGCTACTGTTCAGATTACCCATCTTGTAGGGCTCTGCTTAAATCCTACAGCTTCAGTGGCTACCCTAGCTGGAGACCCTATTGTGTGAATACTTTAGAACAAGGTGTTTCAAGATCCTGGTACAAACCCAGGCTCCAGCTCTTAGACCGGGCAAAAGCCAACTATTCTTTCCGAGTTTTGTTTTTCTCGTTTATAAAATGGAAATGATGATTTTCCTGTATTCTCCACATTGGCATTTTTGTGAAAGGAAACAATGTTTGTAAAAGTGCTTTGGAAGCTGTAAGGTGCTGGCTATGTCACTAATAGGTCAAGATGGGGATGGCCTGTTTCCCGAACCTATAAGCCCTTAGGGAGCTGCCTGTCTCTTCCCAGGTTCCTGAGGGGAACCCCCTCCAAAAAATGAACCCCGGTGTGGCCTGCTGCTCTGGTGAGCTGGCTTGACTATGGAGCTAGAGGGTTCTTTGGGCCCCTGAAGCCTAAAGCCTGACAACCCTCTTCCAGGCTCACACTCTCATCTTGACCTTGAGCTTTTACCATCTGAAGGTGACCTTTGATCATGTCACCCATCTGACGGTGAGAGGATGTAGAGAGGGAGTGATAGCTATTTTCCCAAGACCCAGAGCAGAGCAGAACCTGCAGGGCTCCCCCCATAGCCTTTCCCTGCAGCCATGTCCACACTCCCTCTTGGCCTTTCTTTTTCCCCAATAAGGGAAATTGGGAACCATTTACTTATTTCACTATCTATACAGAACATAAGAGAAAATGAGCCATGCGAAGAAGGCCAACAACAGGAAGAGGACAAGATAGGGAGCTAAGTGGAAGATGACTTTAAAAACCTTTATATTGTCCCTTGAGAGCATTATTTCTTGCCACCATGGCCTAATTTTGTCCTTGAGAAATACATGACCTTAGGATTCCTCCTCCTCCGTGAAGAAGATGGTGGTCTTGAGCTCCTGTTAGAGATCATAGTGTGCAAAACTATAAAGCACCACAGATGTTAACAATGATCTTATCATACTCTCCTATAACCGTAGATAGCATACACCATTATACTTTGTACTGTCACCTGTGTGAATATGTTTTTATCTCCCCCACTATATTGTAATTCCTTGAGGGCATGGAACATGTTTTATACATCCTTTTTGGTTTAATGGATATGTACTCATTATATGTACCTAGAGGAATCCTTTTATCTGGAGGGCAGAGGTATCCAATGAGCTTGCCAATTATATAAGCTATATCCAGCATGATTCCATGGTGCAGCGCTAGCTTAGCATGGTGCTGTAGAGTATTCATAATCAGAGGCGGCATGGAACGGCGGTTGCTTCTTGCCTGGACTCACTTCTTTCTCCAACTTTTATTCTCATGCCTTTCCCACTTTTTTCCTCCCCTCTTCAAAACTAGATGTCCCTCTTGCCTTGGACCAAAGGAATATCCCGTTAGAAATATACGTCAGGGCATTAAGGGAAATGTGCAGACTCCAGTTGTATGAGGATTTCAGGTCCCTGGAATTCAAATTCTAAGAATTTGATTCTGTGCTACAGTTTAACTGCATTGTGGGTAAAAATATCAGAAGAGGAAAAAATAAGCTGATCTGGGTTTGTCATTCGTCTACTTAACAGACAAGTTGTGAGGGTTATCCAGTAGATGTTTCTAAAATTACGAAATTTGTTGAGGTAACAGATGGTCACTGAGTAGTGATACTGTTAGCGTGATTGCCCTTGTAACGCAGTGGATGAGAGATCAGCTTCTAGAGCTTAGTGAACCTGCATGCAGATTAAGGCTCTGGCTCTTACTAACTATGTCATTTGGGTCAGGTTTCTGCATGTCTGTTATTCAGTTTCCTCCTCTGTACAATAGAGAGAGAAGTCCCTATTTGATGGAGTTGTTAAAAGGGTGGGTTGAAAGAAACCATATAAAATGCTTAGCACAGTCCTAGTACAATTTACATTACCTAAGTTATATTCCCTAATGCCACTAATTGATGAACTGTGTTTTACTGGCTCCTGATCTGAATTGCTAAATATTTGTAAATATTATTTTAACAGCTGTCCATTTATAATATCCGTTGAGGCCTTTCAGGGTAAAGTTTTAAATAAATTTGTTGTGGCATTTGGTTCAAGCCAGATCAACCTGCTTAGCCAGGATTTTTTTTTTTCCTAGCAAAAGTGTTTTTTGTCATTGAGCAGTTTTAATAGGTATACATACTATATTTTTAAGCAGTGATACATTGGGATACGTTTATAGATATTGTTTTATCCAGTCAGAAATGTAAAGGGCTACTTGGTTATTGGTATGTACGCAGAGCCAATTAGTACTTTAGTGAAGTGTCCCAGAGAAGAATAATTTCATTTCGATATCCTGGACTTTTGAGGGTGTATTTTTTTATCTTGGTGTGTGTGAAAGTCAACCATTGTTATCCAGAATAACAAAAGTTTCTATTTTATTTATTGTATTTGATTGTTTTACTTATGCTTTTCATATTTTGAGTGTGTATTCACAGACTTATAATTTTATATTTTAATTATAAATATCAAATTTCTTTTGACTCTTTGTGAACATGAGTAATTTGAATGAGTGAGTTATACGGACAATATATTTTCAGCCACATATATATAATTCAAAAAATGCAAATGAAAGGTGAATTTTCCCTTACTTTAATTACCAAATAATTTTGTAACATTTTGGAAAAGAAAAACAATTTTTTACAGCATCACAAAAAGGCTGTTGATGAAATTACTAAATCATCCCTTTATGGGGTGTCTGAGAACTTAGATTATTCCATCAGTTCACATGGATTTCATTTGTTAACCTTAGCAAAAATATTTTCAACAGTTTAATTATTTACAGTTGATGTTATGGTTGTATGATCCTTAAATACTTAACAGCTCAAAGCCACGATTCACTCAAAATTAAGGATTATAGAGATGTTTATTCATACATTTTTTGGTATATATTCTGCATTTCACAATTTTAAAAGTAGAATTATCTTTTTGTAACACTTTCTTTAAGTGTTATATGAGTATAGTGTTTCCAATATTATTTTATTGCAAATTATATTTATCTTATAATGTTCTCTTTAAGAATATATTTTAGTGAAACGTCTCAATTTATTTTGTCAGAAGCTCAAATTTAACCATAAGTAATTCAACTTTTTTATATTTAAGAAGCTCTGGTAGTAATGGATGCTAAAGTATGTAAATGAGTAGTGCCTTTGTGCTTTTGGCCTTGAAAAGTGTCAACAAGAGTTCCAAACGATCCACCAACAGCATAGAGAGAAATGCTCTTCCTGTTTCTCAGAAGTCACACATAAAGCATAGAAAAAGAAATGGTTTCCTAATAATTGTGCTAATGGCACTAAAAATAGATGATCGATTTTTTAAATGTATGATTTAATATTCTTCCATATATGTGTATATATAAAAGGATTGAAATTTTCCATCTCACTCTGAAGAGCTTTACTAGTATTTCATTTCAGGTGTCCACAGGAGCTTCGGGCAAGCAGGTGTTGTCATTTTGTTTTTGTTTTTGCAGTGGAGGCTGTAGGTCCCTAGCTACCGAGAAGCTCTCAGAATCTGCATTATTCGTGCGGTGTTGTTTAGCAGTGCCGCCCTTGGGACCGCACATTAGCAGAGGGGATGTGTGCTGGCAGACCACCTCCATTCTCACTTAGAAAATTGCCGACCTCCGCTTCTGCCTTCTAAGTGATTACTTTGCTATGGTCGAAGATTTTTCTTTCCTGTCAAGAAAAATCTTTTGCTAGATAGAAATTCCTCAAGTACTTTTCCCCCATCAAAAATGATGGCAGATGTGATGGGTTCAGATGACCAAATAGTCAAGTTCCATTTTCACAGAATCAATAGTGCATCCTATTTTAAAAATTATTGTCTTACTTATGCAAATGTAGACAGAACTAACAGAGCTTACTGAGGAAGAGCAATAGACAACTGTTCTGCTTTATTTAGGGGGGAAGGATGTTATCTGCTATTTATTTAATGATTTAGAAGTTTGTTTCCTATTGATGGAGCCTAGAACTAATTTGATTGAGTTGGGGAAACAGATTTAACAATCAAAATAGATTCTTTAAATCTTCTAAGGTAACCTTGAATGATTTTTGGACCCTCCCTCTTACCTAATGCCCCCTCTCCTTCCTCCAGAGCTCTGTTCCAGGTGTGAATGACAATTTAAGCCATCTCCATCCTCAGTCATACCACAGCCCACCTATTCTTTAAGGCACAACCACAGGCTCACAACCTTAAAGAAAGTTAATGAAATTAACTCAGAACTGTTAGATGGGCCCCTCTCTCCCACTTTCTCCATCAATCAGAGTTAGTTCAACTTTCTAGTAAATTTCAGTATATATACATATCCGTATACTATACATACCTGTAAAAAATATGAGGTTGGGTGTGAAAAAATGTAACATTTTAGATTTTTTCCTAATATAAGTAAACCTAGCACAGGAATCCCCATTTCCACTGATGACAGAAAGGTATCCCAGTTTCTTCCAATTTAAATCAAATTCTCAGGGGTCTCCCCTTCCCTTTCCTTTCATCCCTTCTCCTTGTGGCTGATCAAGTTCCCTGTGGGTTTTGTGTGACCTCAGGGGAGTGACACCTTGTCCAGATGCTGTCTTCTCTGTGATCGTGCCAAGTCACCAGGCCTCATCTTGGTTTCAGCCTGTTGCTTCTCCATCTGAGTCGGCTGACCTTGGCCTCACCAGAGCCTCTGATCAACAAGCCCATGTGTGCTGCATCTTCCTTGTCCTGACCCCAGCTCCCTCTGGCCCTGTTTCATAGCTTCAGAAAAGCCCCAGAAGACTTCTTGTAGTGACCTGTCCCAGGACCATGTGTCTGAGTAGCTCCCTAGCCCTCACCACCTTAAAGCTCAAGCTTTGGTCAGAAGCCTGGCCTCTCGATGTGGCCTAGAACCTCCGAGGACACATCTGTGAGGCCAGCCCCTTGTCCTCTGGGATTCCCACAAATGATCCATGGTTTCTATCAACCTGACTCTCCCCAAACCACTTGGCTGGGGCCCAGACCTTTTCCTAGGGAGCCAGACGGCTTCTAAGATCTAGTCTTGACCCTCTTCGTCCTTATCTCAGTGGCCAACTAAACCTTTATCGCCTTTTGGGAAGGAACTAACTCTTACTGTATTCCTTCACCAATCTTTGATTTTGTTGGTAAACTTGATGTCTTCTTCCTTCAGACTTTGCCTTTTAGAATTCCAAATCACTCTTCCCTCGATCACTTAGGGTTGGAAAAATTTGGCTTTCAAAGCAAATAGCTTTCTTAGTAGGTCGCAGCTGAAACCTTAGAAGCTCAAAAGAGAAACATAAAATAAAAAGAAATTCTCAGGAAAAATAATCAGGTCTGAAACTGAAATTGTCTTCTTTTTCTATATTGTCTCCTTTCCTTTTTACTTACCTGTTGGTCTTTTGTTCTTGTTTTCGTTGCTTTATTGGTTCTGTGCTTTTTGGGGGGCAGGGGGTGGTAGGGAAGACAGTGGTCAACTGCCTCAAAAATTTTTAGCAGCAAAGAGATGAGAATTAAAAAATAGATTCAAATGCCCCATCTATGGGTCTTTTTTTGTGGCACCTTGTTTGTTTATTGTTTGTTTTTTTAAATTTTTGGCCACACCGCACAGCATGTGGGATCTTAGTTCCCGGACCAGGGATCGAACCCGTGCCCCCTGCATTGGAAGGTGGAGTCTTAACCACTGGACCGCCGGGGAAGTCCCTGTGGCACCTTGTGTGCATTTCCTGATCTCATTTAATTCACTGGAAAATATATCAATGAAAATTTCAGTTCATGAATTGTTGTTTCTTTTCATCTCAAAGCTGTGTATCAGATGACATACAACAGCATGTAACCATAACAGAAGAAAAGGACAAAGGGAGAGAAAGGTGGTGTCACTGCATCAGTCCTGAGCGGTTTCATTAAATTCTGAACCTTGGGGGATTTCAGGCCTTGCTGTTGTTAATCAGTAACTCTAACCCTGTGGTGTATAATTTAAGAGAACACAAGGATCAAGGAGAAGCAACTCATCTCCGTTGCCTTTGCTTGTAATGGCTGCCACAATTTATCCAAAGGGAGAAACAAACAATTGGAAAAATTCCTCTCTGGCCGGCCAGAACCTGTTCATAGTTTGTTTGGCAAGAAATGAAGATAAAAGAGTTATCAGGTGTGGTAGATTATCCCTGAGAATGTGTGTTTTATTTTTATCTTTCCATGAATCACCCTCTGATAAGCACAGAGGATGTCACTTAAAAAAGAAAATCTCTGTGGAGAATAAATATTTAATTCTGTTGCAGAATGCCAACTAGATGATCATTTCACAATGAACTGTTCACTGCACATTATTTCAGAGCAGATGCGGGCACCGAGGTAGTTTTCTGAAAGATCGGGCATCAAATGATAATATGCATACGAATCAAGGGAAATCTTGTTAAAATGCAGTAGATCTGGAGTGGGACCCGAGATTCTGCGTTTTCCAACATGCTCCCGGGTTACATTACTACCACTGGTGCCTGGTCTCACTTTACCCAGCAGTCTTAACTTAGGTGTTTCAAATAGCTTTGAGCAGAAATTTCTTATTGAATTAGTGGAGCCAGTAGGGACTTGCAATGCCGGTGTGTTTTACGGAACCCTCAGCTTGTCATCATTAAAGAAGTTGCACCTGGAAACCAAGCGTTTAAGTGAGGATAATCTGTAAATGCTTTGCTATGGCTAGAGCAGCACCTGTGCAAACACCCATCCTGAATGGGTTCTGATGTTCTGACCCGCCTGTTGGAAGGGTTGCTTGAAGAATGCCTTTTTTCTAGACCCACTCCACCTGCAGGACTCCTTTCCAGAACTATATAAAACCTTGTAATTACATGAGCAAGCAATTTCTGCAGGAAACCAACTGGAAAAGAGTAGATGTAATTATGCTAATTCATCAAAAGATAATTTCATTTCCAGTGATGAGTGTCCCTAAAACTTTTGGTCACATGATAAGAAGGATTTTCAGAGGAAAGCTGTAAGCAGTGAGTAGTTTATCCATTTCCTGGGATTTTGATTCCTTAACGTGAAATCGTGATTCCAATGCTTTGGCTTTCCTATGCCAGTTCAAATAAGCTTCTGATTCTATTAATTATTGTTTCTGTAGAGAAGAATCTGCCATATTAGAAGAAATTGCTTCAGTACTCATACCCCAGCTGCACCAGTTACCAACGCATGAGGCTGTGGACTGAGTGTTTGTGTCCCTCAGAATTCATACATGAAACCCTCATCCCCAGTGTGGTGGTATCTGGAGGTGGGGCCTTTAGGAGGTAGTTAGGAAATAAGGGTGGAGCCCCCATGAATGAGATTAGTACCCTTACACGGAAGAGACATGAGAGAAATGATATCCCCGTCTGCCGTGTGAGGATATAGCAAGAAGGCAGCCATCTGCAAAGCAGGGAGAGAGCTCTCACCAGGAACCCAATCAGCCTATGGTGTGGTCTTGGACTTCCCAGCCTCCGTAACTGTGAGAAATAAATTTCTGTTGTTTAAGCCACCTAGTGTATGGTATTTTTGTTATAGCAGCCCAAACTGACTACGACACATGGTCTATTTTATTTCCTATATATCCTCAAATCCCCCACCTCATCCTTGGATTGTTTTGTATCAAATGTCAGATATCACGTCCTTTCATCTATAAATATATCAGTATGTATCACTACAAACATGTATATAAGAACTTTAAAAATGTAATTGCAATACCATTATTACAACCTTTAAAATTAGCAGTAATACCTTAATATTATCAGAAATCCATATGGCATTTGCTTTTCCCTGATTGCCTCAAAATGTTTTCCGTTGGTTTGTTCAACTCAGTATCCGAGGAAGTTTCTATACACTGTATTTGTTGATATGTCTCAAATCTCTTTTAATGTGTAAATTCTTTTTCCTTCTCCCTCACCTCACTCCCCACCCCCGACCTTGCTATTTAGTCTGAAGAAACTGAACCATTTGTCTTCCTAGAGTTTCCTACATTGTGGATTTTGATGATTGCATTCCTGTGGTATTATAGAACATATTACTCTGCTTTCTGTATTTCCTGTAAATTGGTGGTTAGATGCAGAGGCTTATTCAGATTCCAATTCAGTGTTTTGGTAAGAATACATCATAGGTGGTGCTGAATGCTTTCCATTGCATCTCATTAGGAGACATACACAATGTCTGCTTTTATCTCTTTTTTTGCTATATTGTTAAATACAGTGTTATCTTTCATATGAGAGTGCAGAAATCTGAATCAAAGTTTGATGCCATCTTTGATAAGTGAAATATTGTATATAGGACTAAATATATAACATGTAATTATATATTTAATATGCATAATATAAAATATATAAGATTAAATTGGGCTACATATAATAAAAAAGACAAAATAAAAGTGGTCTATTCGAGAATAGAAGTTTATTTTCCTTGTTTATGAAATAAGTTCAAAGATAGGCAGTTCTAGACTGGCATCACAACTACATAATCATCAAGGAGCCACTATTTTTGTGCATGGCTTCCACGCTTAAGATTGCCTCGTGGTCCAAAATGGCCACAGAAGCTCCAGACATCACATGTGCTTCTCAGGCTGATAGCAGGGATGGAGGTGAGGAGGTAGAAAAAGAGCCTACCTCCCAGCTAAGTCAGTCTACTCTAAGAAGCTGTCCCAGAATCCCAACCAAGGAATTCTGTATATTTCTAAATAGTCACCCATAACTTCAAGGGAAGCAAGAAAAGTTGTTCACACAGCGGAAAGCTGTCATAATATTGATAAAGTGTTCAAAAGATCTCAGGCAGCCACAAATGATAAATGTCCATTACATATAGTATGGAATTGTATCCTAGTGCAACCCACTATTATGTGAACATAATTACCAAATTCTAGAAGAAAAAATATTGATCCAAATAGGAAAAAAAGAGGCAAGCATAAAAATGCAGAGAAATTCTTGGCTAACATATTGCCAGCATTTGATAGGTTTTTGTTGTTGTAGGACAAATTTGACTGATTGTATCCAAGAAAGCCAGGCTGAAGTGGGAACTGAAGTCAAATTTGTCCAAGAAAAGGAAGGATACTTCTAATTTGAAGGGTGGAGTGAAAGATGGTTTCCAGAAATCGGTACAGGAGGGTAGGTGTGGGGGGAATGGGTGCTTAAGCCAGGTGTGGGGATATAGGTGTTATTTGGATGTACCCACTGATGCAGTGGAACACAGAACTAATAGCTTCTCTAGGAACTATGTTCAACAGACTGTCACATCTCTAAAGAGGATGTGCCTTTAAAAGGGTGTGCCTTTTATAGAAATAAAAGCAAAAATAAACAAATGGGACCTGATCAAACTTATAAACTTTTGCACAGCAGAGGAAACCATAAACAAAACGAAAAGAAAGGGCTTCCCTGGTGGCGCAGTGGTTGGGGGTCCGCCTGCCGATGCGGGGGGCGCAGATTCGTGCCCCGGTCCGGGAGGATCCCGCATGCCGCGAAGCAGCTGGGCCCGTGGGCCGTGGCCACTGTGGGCCCGTGGGCCATGGCTGCTGGGCCTGCGCGTCCGGAGCCTGTGCTCCGCGGCGGGAGAGGCCACAGCAGTGAGAGGCCCGCATACCGCAAAAAAAAAAAAAAAAAACGAAAAGAAAAAACCTACTGACTGGGAGAAAATATTTGCAGATGATGCGACTGACAAGGGCTTAATTTCCAAAACATACAAAACAAACAACCTAATCAAAAAATGGTCAGAAGACCTAAATAGACATTTCTCCAAAGAAGACATACAGATGGCCAATA
>NC_041223.1:16891162-16912399 GCF_002837175.3 Physeter macrocephalus | reverse complement strand
AACATCTACAAACAATAAATGCTGGAGAGGGTGTGGAGAAAAGGGAACCCTCCTACACTCTTGGTGGGAATGTAAATTGGTGCAACCACTATGGAAAACAGTATGGAAGTTCCTTAAAAAACTAAAAATAGAGTTACCATACTATCCAGCAATCCCACTCCTGGGTATATATCTGAAGAAAACTCTAATTCAAAAAGACACATGCCCCCCAGTGTTCATGGTAGCACCATTTACAATAGGCAAGACGTGGAAGCAACCTAAATGTCCATCAACAGATGACAGATGAATGGATAAAAAAGTTGTGGTACATATATGCAATGGAATGCTACTCAGCTATAAAAAAAAATGAAATAATGCCATTTGCAGCAACATGGATGGACCTAGAGATTATCATTCTAAGTGAAGTAAGTCAGACAGACAGAGAAATACAAATGTCATATAATATCACTTATATGTGGAATCTAAAATATGATACAGAGGGAATTCCCTGGCGGTCCGGTGGTTAGAACTCGGTTTCACTGCTGGGGCCCGGGTCTGGTCCCTGGCCAGGGATCCTCAAGCTGAGCAGTGCGGCCAGAATAAAAATTCAAAATTCAAAAATAAAATAAAATATGATACAAATGAATTTATTTACAAAACAGAAACAGACTCAGAGACATAGAAAACAAACTTGTGGTTACCAAAAGGAAAGGTGGGGGAGGGATAAATTAGGAGTTTGGGATTAGCAAATACAAACTACTATATGTAAAATAGATAAACAACAAGGTCCTATTCTACAGCACAGGGAACTATATTCAATATCTGATAATAAACTATAATGAAAAAAAATAATAATGAAGGATGTGGCTTTGTTCCACTGAAACTGGAACGTGCATGCACTTATATTTCCAAAGTAAGTGGTCTATTCAGCTGTTTTGTTTTGTTAGGAGCTTTGGAAAGGGAAAGAATAATAGGTAAGGTGTATTGGGTGCTTACTGTGTACTCACTGTTTTGGGTAGTTTACGTTTAAACCTCACAGCCCATGAAATTGGTTCTCCTATCGGCCCATTTTACAGATGGAATAAGTGAGGCACAAAGAGGTTAAGTAATTTGCTTAAAGTCACAGTGCTGGTAAGAGGTAGGCTGGAATTTGAACCCTGGCACCATGCTATATTGTAATAGATCAGATGTAATACGTATTCGCCTTAAGTGTTTTTTGTGAATTGCTGGAGGAAGCAAGAGGAGGGAGATGGGGTGTTAGCACTAATTTTGTTTCATCATAAGTAGTGACACGGACAAGAGATCATCTGGGTTTCACAGTTGAGTACAGACATGGCTCTGCATCCTGGATGCCCCATCATCCATGCTGGGAGGAGGGCGCTCACTCTGGCAGCTCTCAGCCCAGGAAGTTAATAGGAGATCTTAGACCCCAGAACTTGTGTCATCCTTCTGAACCTGCCTCCCTCCCTTCTAATGCTTCTTCATTTCCTCCACCTCTGCAGGTGGTCTTGACAGGGGACGCGTGGCCCTTCCCTGAGGCTGACCGCATACATACCCCAAACACCTTGCATTGGAGCACAGCACTTCTTAGATTTTGCAGGCCTTAGATTTTGAGTACAATGTTATGATTTGTATTTGGCCTACAATTGGCCATGAAATTCACTGACCAATGATTCTAATTTAGCTATTTAGCAGGAGACAGCCTTGGCGGAAAATACAGACTGGAGCAGAGGAAATGTTTTCTTGCCTTGCCCATCATGTTGTCCGGTTAGGGTCAATCCCTCAAGCTCTCCCTCCCTCCCCGCCTCCCTTCCCAGCTCCCACGACGCCCCCGCGCCTGTGCTCCTCTGATCTGAACCAGTAACACGGCCCAGGCTTCTGGGCAGCATGGGAAGGGCAGAGGGGAGTGGAAGGAGGGAGGAGGAGAGGGCTCCTGGCAGGGCCCCCAGGCGGCCTCTGTCACCCTGTGGGCTCCAAATTGGAGCACTGGCTTGGGGAGGAAGGACTGCTTATGATTTGAGGGGAGCAGCCCTCACTGGCTCTTCTGCCCCAGGCCTTGGCTCAGTTTTCTGGAAAATCTGCATCTCTCTCCTCTGCCAACATGTGTGCCCTCCTGTGAGAGCTGGGACCATCTTATACACCTTAATACCTGCATTTACCCCCATGCTAGTCCACAGAGGCTTGCACATAGCAGGCCCTCAATAAATATTTAATGAATAAAATGCATTAGTTATTATCATAGCCCTTGAGCTCAGTAAAGCTGAAGTCACATACTGACTGGATATAAACACACTGACTGATATAAAACCCCCAGCATTGCTCAGGATACCCCACAGCAGTGATGCGCAGACATTCGTGGATGTAACAGTTACCTGTGAGCTTGTAAAAAAAAATACAGGTTCTCAGGCTCCAGCTGAGAGAGAGCCTGGTTCAGGGACAGGCAGAGTGGAGCTTGGGGATCTGAATTTGTAACATGTGACTCTAAAGCAGGTAGACTGTGGAACTCACCTTGAGATACAACCTAAGAAGCATTCCTCCATCTTTCTGACAACTGTGGCCTGCTGGTGCATACACCCTTTGCGACTGAGTCCCCACTTCCTTAAGAATGGAACCTGAGTCCTCGTGCGGTTAAAATTCCAGAAGAGCTTAGGGTTTGCTCAAAATAATCTGTAAGGAGGAAAAAAACTATTGCTCTATGATTGAATAATAACCTGGAACTACTCCCAAATCAGTGGAACTTTGGTTTTCCATTCAGAATCTTCACTGAATGCCCTTAAGTGAGTTTTAAGGTACCATTTCCATGTAAGAAGCATATAAAAACTTGTTTTTTTTTTTTTTTTTTTTTTTTTTTGGTATGCGGGCCTTCCTCTGTTGTGGCCCCTCCCGTTGCGGAGCACAGGCTCCGGACGCGCAGGCTCAGCGGCCATGGCTCACGGGCCCAGCCGCTCCGCGGCATGTGGGATCTTCCCACACCGGGGCGCGAACCCGGTTCCCCTGCATCGGCAGGCGGACGCGCAACCACTGCGCCACCAGGGAAGCCCTAGACTTGTTTTTTTAAGAGTAGGCTTGGAAGAGAAACATTTTTATCCTGTACTGCATACCTATTATCTGAACTAATAGGTTTTTTCCAATCTTCCTCTGCTACTTCCAGCTATTGAATAGCCATTTGATTTAATATAGCGTCTAATGAGGCCCCCGTTCTTCAGTGGTTCTTTATCAGCCGGTGCCTGAATTTGTCTGCAGAGTGTTTTTTAAAAATTGGCCTACACGGTGCTTTTGATATAAATTTTATAGGATCATCTTCTTATTTTTCTTTCTCGAACAAGATACTCTCTTTTTTATTATTCTTACTTGCTTTCATAGGATGATTAAAGTTTCACAGCAAATGTGTGATTGAGTTCGTATTTCCTAACAATTGGGTTGGCCAAAAAGTTCGTTCGGGTGTTTCTGTAACATCCCTCCAAAAACCCGAACGAACTTTTTGGCCAACCCCCTATATTTTATGATTAGACTCAGACAGATGGTTCCTGCCATATCTAATAGAATACCAGAAATCCATCAATAGGTAGACTTTGTTTCGTTTTCAGGGGTTTCATGTTCTACATTGATCTTTAGAGGACACGTCAGTACTGTGAGTTTCTTGCTCCCAATTACTGTTACATTTTATTTTTATTTTTATTTTTTGCGGTAAGCGGGCCTCTCACTGTTGTGGTCTCTCCCGTTGCGGAGCACAGGGTCTGGATGCGCTTTAGAGGACACGTCAGTACTGTGAGTTTCTTGCTCCCAATTACTGTTACATTTTATTTTTATTTTTATTTTTTGCGGTAAGCGGGCCTCTCACTGTTGTGGTCTCTCCCGTTGCGGAGCACAGGGTCTGGATGCGCAGGCTCAGCGGCCATGGCTCACGGGCCCAGCGGCTCCGCGGCATGTGGGATCTTCCCGGACCGGGGCACGAACCCGTGTCCCCTGCATCGGCAGGCGGACTCTCAACCACTGCGCCACCAGGGAAGCCCTCCTGTTACATTTTAAATAGGCTTTTGGATCTCACATATCTCCTCCCCTCCAGCCTGTTCTCCACATTCTCGACAATGTGGTTCTTCTGGGCCCAGGCGTGCTCGGGCACCCCTGCTTCAGCCTCTTCTGACGCCCCCTGGACAAAGCCTGAAGACTGAGGAGGACGTAGGGCCTGGGCCTGGGCCTCCCCCAACCCCTTCCCCCTCTCTCTACCCTGGGCAGGTTTTTCTGTCTGTTTGCTTTTGTTTTTAATAGCCTGCTGTGATTTCCTGCCTGCTCTTTTTAAAAAGTGAGACTACGAATATTTCAGAGATGGTGATTGGAGACTTGTCTGGGTTATTTTTACCAAATCTCCATTTGTACCTTGGCTGTGTTCCTATCAGGTGTGTCAAGTGGACAGACAGCAGCCACGTGATCCCACGCCAGGGAGCGGGGTGGCGGGGGGGTGGGGGGCCAACATACCAGCTTGGAAGCTTTCCTCATTAGGCACTGCTGGCACCTAAAATAGATGGCTTGAGAGTTAATTAGATGCAGCTCCTTGCAGAAATCTCAGAGGCATTTTCTTGATCGTACACGAGTCTATTAATTATTTCAAACAAGGAAGGTTTAAATAACATCAGTTAATGGCCAATTGCTGGCAGTAAGCAGCAGGCAGAATGAGGTGCCCCGGGGTGAGCGTCACCCTCTCCCCCGAGCGGGAGAAAAGATCCATGAAGACAGAGCTACTGACTCTGGGAGCCTGCAGCCTACTGGGGAAGATTCAATACGTGTAGATGCAGGATGGAATAACTTAGTGCCTGTCTCTGTCCTTGTGATTGTCAGTACAGTGTGTGAACAGGAACTCCCCAAGAGCTGGAGAAGATGTGAGTGTTTGGGTCCAGCACAGATCACAAGTTGCTTTTTTTTTTTTTTTTTTTTTTCTTTTGCGGTACGCGGGCCTCTCACTGCTGTGGCCTCTCCCGCTGCAGAGCACAGGCTCCGGACACGCAGACTCAGCGGCCATGGCTCATGGGCCCAGCCGCTCCGCGGCATGTGGGATCCTCCCGGACCGGGGCAAGAACCCGCGTCCCCCGCATCAGCAGGCGGACTCCCAACCACTGCACCACCAGGGAAGCCCACAAGTTGCTTTTTCTAGTGATTTTATAGTACAGACGGTGTTTCATGGGTCTCCTGTGAAAAAGTATTCAACCCCTATGGTGTGTCTAGGCTAGGACCCCACCGGCGAAGTGTCTTCTTCTCCAGGGGCCTTCGGTGCCTGGTATTTGGCCATGAACAAGGTATTGTGTTAGAGTGAAGCGCTGCTCTCTTTCAGGTCCTCTTTTGGAACACACTCACCTCTGGGGGGAGGGATCCCGCTGAGCCTTCAGCACTCCAGGGTGGACTCTTAGATCAGAAGCTTCCTGGGCAGGAGGGACTGAAGCAGCCTTGTGGATGATGGAAGCATGAAAGGGGAGAGAGGACCTCCAGCATCCATGCCAGACATGCAGTGCCACCCCGCATGGTCTGGAGCCCGTCCCTCTGCAGCCCCATCTCCCTCTATCTTACTATCCCCATCCAAGCCCCACTTTCCTACTCTCCAGCCATGTGGGGTTAATCGTGTTTCTTAGGGCTGCTCCCAGTCCTCCCTAGGGCATGGCCCCAGCACTGTTCCCCCTCCTCCCACACCTGGATAATCAGAATCAGGGCCAGTAACTTGGATACCTGACACAGCAAACAACCTCAGATTAGTGAAGGCATGAAGGGGAGAGGGGGAGGGTGGGCTGGAAGGCCTTGTGGTGGAGGAAGAGAGAGAAAATGGTATTTTTAAAAATTGAGGGCTTCCCTGGTGGCGCAGTGGTTGAGAGTCCGCCTGCCGATGCAGGGGACGCGGGTTCGTGCCCCGGTCCGGGAAGATCCCACATGCCACGGAGCGGCTGGGCCCGTGAGCCATGGCCGCTGAGCCTGCGCGTCCGGAGCCTGTGCTCTGTAACGGGAGAGGCCACAACAGTGAGAGGCCCGCGTACCGCAAAAAAAAAAAAAAAAAAAAAAAATTGAGATATTATTTACCATAAAATTCTTCATTTTATAGTGTACATTTTAGTGGTTTTTAGTATAATCTCAAAGTTATACAACCCTCATCACTATCCAATTTCAGAACATTTCCATCACCCCAAAAAGAAGCTCTTCACCCAGCATCAGTCACTTACCATTTCTCCCCTACCCCCAGCCTCTGGCAGCCACTAATCTACGTTCTGTTTCTATGACTTGGCCTATTTTGGACATTTCATAGAAGTGGAATCATGTAACACGCGGCCTCTTGTATCTGGCTTCTTTTACTTAGCATATGTTCTCAACGTTCCATGTATCAGTACTTCAGTCCTTTATAGAGCAGAGTACTATTGACTGTATTGTATGGATATACCACATTTGGTTTATCTAATCATCATTTAATGGACATTTGGCCACTTTTTGGCTATTTTGAACAATGCCGCTATAAACATGTACAAGATTTTATGGGACATATCTTGGGTATATACCTAGGAGTGGAATCTCAGGACCATTAAGGAACTCTATGCTTAATTTTTTTTTTTTTAGCATTTTTTAAAATTAGCTATCTATTTTATACGTATCAGTGTATATATGTCAATCCCAATCTCCCAGTTCATCCCACCCCCTGCCCCCCACTATCCCCCCCTTGGTGTCCATATGTTTGTTCTCTACATCTGTGTCTCTATTTCTGCCTTGCAGACAGGTTCATCTGTAACATATTTCTAGATTCCAGATATACGTGTTAATATACGAACAATATTTGTTTTTCTCTTTCTGACTTACTTCACTCTGTATGACAGTCTCTAGGTCCATCCACGTCTCTACAAATGACCCAATTTTGTTCCTTTTTATGGCTGAGTAACATTCCATTGTATATATGTACCACATCTTCTTTATCCATTCATCTGTCAATGGGCATTTAGGTTGCTTCCATGACCTGGCTATTGTAAATAGTGCTGCAGTGAACATTGGGGTGCATGTGTCTTTTTGAATTATGGTTTTCTCAGGGTATATGCCCAGGAGTGGGATTGCTGGGTTGTATGGTAGTTCTATTTGTAGTTTTTTAAGGAAGCTCCATACTGTTCTCCATAGTGACTCTATCAATTTACATTCCCACCAACAGTGCAAGAGGGTTCCCTTTTCTCCACACCCTCTCCAGCATTTGTTGTTTGTAGATTTTCTGTTCATGCCCATTCTAACCAGTGTGAGGTGATACCGCATTGTAGTTTTGATTTGCATTTCTCTAATAATGAGTGATGTTGAGCAGCCTTTCATGTGCCTCTTGGCCATCTGTATGTCTTCTTTGGGGAAATGTCTATTTAGGTCTTCTGCCCATTTTTTAATTGGGTTGTTTTATGCTTAACTTTTCGAGGAACTGCCAAACTGTTTTCCAAAGTGGCTGCACCGTTTTACAATCTACCACCAAGGTAGGAGAGTTCCAATTTCTTCACATCCTTGCCAATATTTGTGATTGTCCATCTTATTAATTATAGCCATTCTGTTGGGTACAAAGTGGTATCTCAGTGTGGTTACACAATAGTTTTAAATAATTATTTAAAGTATTAGCATGTTCTATAGTGCAGAGATCTAGGCAAAGCCCTAGTCTTCCTCCTTAAATTTTCCTTGTTACAGTTCTAAAAATGATCATCTTTGAGCCAGTTAGGAATAGGCACCCCCCCCCAATCCCCCCCGCCAACCACCTCCTTAAATTTTCCTTGTTACAGTTCTAAAAATGATCATCTTTGAGCCAGTTAGGAATAGGCACCCCCCCCAATCCCTCCAGCACAGCCTTACAAATGCCTGGCTTGATGAGTAGGTGACATCTCTGTATAAAGAAAAGGTCATCTTCCCCTTCCTCGTGCTAGACACAGCTCCTCACCCAGACTTGGCCAGTGGGCTGGATTTCAGCCCTTCACCCCTCTTCTGCGGGTGCCTTTATCCAGAGCATGGCCTACACAAGTGTACTTTGCCTGCGGTTGGCTACTTTGAAGCCAAATTGACCTGGGCTCCAGTCTCAGCCGAATCCTAGCGCTGTGACTTTGGGCAAGTGATTTAATGTCCCTGGTCCTGTTTCCTCATCAATGAATCATAACGATAATAATAGAACCCTCTTACAGTATCGTGATGTTTAAATGAAATGAACTTTATAAAGCAGCTCGCCCAGAACCTGACAAATCAAAGTGCTTCTTCAACAGTAGTTAATTTTATGTCTTGTCCTGAGGGATTCAGCACAGTATTATTTCCTCTGGAAGACTAGAAAACACCATAGCCCAAGGGTCAAGTCAGCCTTATATCATACCTCCCACAGGCTAAGAATGGTTTTTACATTTTTAAGGGGCTGTGGAACAAACAAAGAAGAATATGCAGCAAAGAAAATATGTCTTCTATGTCCTCAAATATTTCCCCCAATAATAGCTATCTGGCCCCTTACAGTAGAAGTTTCCAGCCCCCGCTCTGGAACCTTTTTCCGACAGCCCCCCTCCCCTCACGCTGCCCAACCCTCCTCGAGGGCTAGATGGTCCTACTCATGACCCCAGTCACCTTGGCCCTGACTGCATCATAGCCTCTCACACAGAATCCCCCTCGAGACCACCAGCGCCTTCTTCACCCCTGCATCTCTTGGCACATAGTAGGAAGTTAACAGACATTAGTTCAGGGAAAGAAAGGGGAGGGAAGGGGGGACACTGAAGAACGGTTTTGTCAACTTCACAATTTGGCCTGAGTCCTGGCGTGAGGAGACTGGCCCTTTAGTTTAGCTGTCCTCCTATGCGTTGCATTTTAGCTGAGCAGTACCTTTGGCCCCAGTATGAGGGACACCATCCAGTAGTTTAGTTGGAAAGACATTCTGAATTCCCCCTGGCTAACGTGCATGGTGTGGACTTCCCAGGAACACACTTCTCTGTGATTCACAGCTCCCCTCTGGAAAGGAAGCTTGGCCTGTGGGGAACGGGTCCCTGTCCAATAGCCCTGTGGCCACTCCCAGAGAGACGGGACCATGGCTTTCTTTCAGCCAGGCAGCGTGAATTCAGGATTTGCACCCACCTGGACAAGGCTGGACTGAAAGAAGTTGTGAGAGTGTGTTTGAGAGTCTAAACGAGAGAAGCAGACATGACTCTGCCTGCTTGACTCTATGACTTAGGGGCATTTTAAAAGACTTTCTTAAGCCTCTACTTTTTTTTTTCTAATATTCACGCTTATGTTGAATTCCTTGTGCAGAAACAGATGATTTGCTTTTACCCTAGAGCTTTCACTACAGTTTTATGGAATCAGCCACGCAAACTATGTTGACATGATATACCTTCATTGTTTGGTTTCTTATATTCTAAACATGATTTTTAAAATTTATTTCTAAGAACTTGAGCTCTGTGTGTATGAGAGAGAGAGAAAGAGAGAGAGAGAGGGCGAAAGATTGATTTGTGCCCTGACCACTGGTCGCCTGAAGAAAGGCCAGAGGGTCTGAGATGAAAAGACGTAAGATGCGAGCAAGACAGCACATGTTCAAGGGGAGCAGATGTTCAAGGTGCTTTCGGGTATCTGAGTAGTGCAGTTTATAACTTTTGGTAAAAATGAGTATAGAATTTTTCAACGAACAAGGAAGAATTTTTAAAAAGGAAAGTGCCAAACCCAAATGAAGGATTTGCAACTCATAATGATCTGTTAACTTTCTACCTAGAAAGAAAAGTAAAGAAAAAGAAAAGAAAAGAAAAAAGAAAAGAAATCATTACAGTTGATAGCAGATTTTCTCTGAAGGTTTCCAACATACGTGTTGTTTGCAAACATATTGACCAGTGGAAGGAGTAGTAAAAGATGTTCAAGTCACAATTCTAAACAATTTATGTCAAAGCTTACCAAGTACAGTATTACTCCTCTGAAACGTCAAAGGAAATGTTTATAAATTCCTTGGAGGCAAGTGATCCTCTGGATGAGATCACTCCCCGTGACGAACTTGAGAACATAGTTTGGCCTTGAGAACAACTCACAGAAGTAGGTCAAAAGTTGTTTATTGACCACATAAGTTTCCAGATGCAAAGTATATACTTAATGCACTTACACTGAAGTTGGCGGGAGGGGACATGAGGGCTGAAGTACTCTAGCTGCGTTTCTGAGCAAATGTGTGTGTGTGTGTGTGTGTGTGTGTGTGTGTGTGTGTGTGTTGTAAGTAAACCTGATACATCTTCAGGAGGAAGTCTTTACCATAACTGAGCAGATTAAAAACACTACAGTGAGTTACATTTGACAGGCTCCTGATGCAGATGTATGTTTGTAACAAGCGGGCCTCCTCATCCAAGCTATCTTTGACTTCCAGCTATAAATATTTTATAAACCACCTGGAAAAGAGAGCACCCTGTTATATGAAGGACTTATAAAGTTAAAGCACTTGAAGAAAGAAAGCAGGCCTACTTTATGAGAACCTTTTCGGGGACATATTTTGATCACAGATGTAGAATTTTTAAGCTGATTGTTCTGCTACTGCAATGTCAGTGCACTGTGGGCCCAAAAGCAATGGTTAGACCTGATTTTCACCTTTGCACCAGGATTGCTCTTGATTTTCTCAGAGGATAATAATACCTGGGACCATTTTTAAAAAGTAATAAAATCATCAAAAAATTAAAAAGGGAAAAGTCTTTATCAGTTAGAAATGCATTTGGCCAAAAACCTAACTACAGTGGCCTGAACAGGCAAAGAAGCTTATTTATTTTATGCAGTAAGCAGTCCAGGTCTGGTACAATAGCACGGTGATGTCATTGGTGACCTACCTCTTTTCTTCTTTCACTGTTTTCATTAGTTTGTAGATTGTAGCTTTCGGGTTATCCTCATGCTTGTTTCCTCATTGTCACAAGACGGCTGCTGCCCCTCTAGGCTTTGTGTCTGTGTTTCAGGAAGGAAGAAGGAATTGAAGATCAGGCAAAGGATTGAAGAAGGATGCCAGATAAGTCTGTCCATTATTAAAAGATTTCTCAAAAGGCCAAGTCAGTGACATACATTTATATCCCATTCATTTGTTGAATGAATGGCCAGAATTCGATCTCTCAGTCAACCTCCAGGTTCAAATGAATCTAAGAAAGTGAATATTTTTAGCTGGCTATATTGTTACCTATGATGAAACCATGATTCTATTCAGATGAGAGGAAGAACAGATATTAGGCAGGCAACAAGCAGAATCTGCCAGAGGGCTGGCAGTCATTTCAAAGTGTTTTATGTGGTTGATAGAAGTTAGGTTTGAAAAAGCGGTATGGTCTATTTTTATCTCCCAGTTCTTGGGCAGGCTAACTCTTAGGTAGATCCTCTCTTTTGGTAGATAGATGGATCCCTGCTGGTCCAGGCCTGCACTCAACTTAGAAACTATAGTAGGAAAAAGATCTTGACTGTCAACAGACCTACAAAATCCTGAGATGGAGTCTCACTGGACACCCTTGGGTCAGGTGCCTGTTTCTTAACCAGTCACTATATGCAGTGGATGGATGTGCTGGTTGGCCATGCCTGATTAAAACACCTTCCCGTGAAGCAAGAGTTGAGGGTAGGCCTCCAGAATCCCATGAACAGCAGGGGAGGGAGTGATGCTCCAGAAAAAAATGGAGGTATTGTTGCCAGAGGAAGGAAGAACAACTACAATTGTTAATTTTAATAAACTACTGTGAACTGAGTCAGGTTTGCAGGTAGTCTACCATGAGGTTGTGGATATGACTGTAGGCAAAGAAAGATAAATCATAAGCTGATGCTTTAACAGTCAAGACAGTAATGGGAATGCATTTTATTTGTTTGTTGATGGATTTATTTAATATTTTGCTCACCTTCAAATAATTTGAGGCTATTTATAGAAAATGTAACACAAAAAATGATAAAATATAAATGAAAACATATCAGGGACATGAAAAATATAAATTAAAATAGAAACTGTATAAGAGAGACCGTAAATTCCAAAAAATTGCTGTAGTTGAACAGCCTTTACTCTGAATTTTCTAGTAGCTAAAGGAAGAACGAGGCTGTAAGTGGTTGCAGAGTTCTCATTTGCCATGAAGCAGAAATATACTAGTTTTTCAGATAGTGAGTGGGGTAGAGAGCATGCGTTTGGGGTTGAATACTAGCTTTGTAGTTGACCTTGGACAAATAATTCATTCCCTCTAATTCTCGGTTTTTTCATCTTTTATGTGGGAGTACTTGTGCTCATGGTATTGGGTTGTTTCACAAATTGAAGATAACTGCATATAAGGTACCAACGAATAAGAGGCCTGAGATGAGAAAAAAATGAGAAAGTTAGGAAACAGTGTGGTCAATTACATCCCAATCACAAACACAACACTGAATTGCGTGATGCTGTATCTTATAGTGTCCCTTGATGACCACCAGGGACATGATGACAAAATATCCCTCAGTCAAAGTACCTCTTAATGGAGCTAAGAAATTATGCTCCAAAAAACAGCCTTGTGATGGTCTAACTTGGTCCAAGACAAAAAATCCGGAGGGTACATACAGAGAAATGATTGAGTCTGTTCTTCAAACAATCTTCCTTACATATCATGTCCATCAGTGAGCCTTTTGATAGACTTGAACAGAGAGCCACTCAAAGATATAGTCCCTGATGGGGGCCTGGAGTGGAGGTGTTGGTGGATGATAAGCCCCCGTGAGTCAGTGATGTAGGTTGGACATCAGGCCTCACTAAGACTCTGGTCCAGGACGAGGGTCATCCTGTGGGCAAGGACTAAATTTTACCCCACTGCTCCAGGAAAATTGAAGTCAGAGAATCAGCAATGGACTCTTAAAACCTGTGCCTCTTCCTCTCTATTCATTCTTCAGTTTTCTTAATTTTACCACATTTATCTGTCTTAAGATAAACTCTCTTAGGAACAGTTTTCTTATTGCTTATTCCGGTCAACTCCTTGACAATTCCGGGGAAAATCAGAAATTTTATATCTGACGGGGACTTTCTAGCTGTTAAGACAGTTGTTGCTCTGTAAATTGTCTTCCTTTTTTCCTCTTTCTATTAGATGGTAGAGTCTTGAGGGATGGCGAACATTCGTGTCAATTAAAAAATATTTTGGAGGATAATGATTTCTTTCATTTAGCAGTGTTTGATAGCCTGAATGTAATAATAGTTCCCTATAGGAAGTGGGATGCTTCATCTGTCTTGGTGGGGATTTCTGAAAAAGCTGTTTACCCAGCACCAAGTAACAAATGAAAACAAATAAAAACCGGCCTACAGATACTATGGAAGCAGACTCTCCATGGTCATATCCATGCTGATGGATTGGGTCGATATTGCATGCCACACTGGTTCAAAATTAGTTCATTTATGAAAAAGTTGTACTTGTAAACAGCCTCCAATATGTAGGCAGTATGAAATTTCTTCATCTGAGAGCAATTTTTATATCTTCTTACCATCTCTAGCTAAAAATACCTTATGAATTCTAGATTCTTGTGTGGAGTTAATCTTCCAGCTCAAGTTCACCTTGTTGCTAATTCTCCATCTCATTTCAGGGCATGGGGGTTGATGTCATTTTATGTAGAAGGGGAATGTATTTCATCTGTCCGCTTCTCCAGCTGTCAGCAAACCTGTGCCTGGGAGGAAGCTGCAGGGGTGTGTATGGGCCACAACCAGCAAGTAGAGCCTTGTTGTTGTTTAGAAATGTTCTCCGTGTCTCCCACTCTTACTCCCTTTTCTGCAGCTGAGGAATGGGGTTTCATGAATGGGTGTTTGAAGAATCAAGAACAATGGGGCCTTTGAGTACTTTGGTACAGCAGGCCCTATTTGTTGCTTACCCCACATTCATTTCCCCTCAGTCTCCTCTTCTTTAGCAGAAATCTGATTTTGCTCAAATTTTACTCTGTGGGGAAGGTAATCCCATCCCCAGCCCAAAGGTGAATCATGAGTAATTTAAGCCTATAGTGGCTGTCTCATTTCGTTTGCTAATGGTTAGTTGAGATGTGGGCTGGTGGCTTAGATCTGACCAAGGCAACATGAGGGGAAATTTTCTCAGGACCTTCTAAGTAAGATTTTCAGATCTTAAAGGAAGCACTCAAGAAAGATAGTCTCTTCTTCCTCTGGAGTTTGACATTCTTCATGAGATGGCTAGCATTGCAGCAGCCACGATGCAACCCAAGGAAAGCTAGTCTGAGGACATACGAGGATAGCAGAGCAAAATGGAACAAAAATATGGAATGAATCCTAAAATCTCCATACCTAAGGACTTCTGTTTTGAAAGAGAATATATTTTTGTTTTGTTTCTTTATTTCTAAGAGAATACAGAGATATTCAGGTTTGGTTCCCGACCACTGCAATAAAGTGAGTATAGCAATAAAGTGAGTCACATTCATTTTTTTGGTTTCCCAGTGAGTATAAAAGGTATGTTTACTATACTGCAGTCTATTAAGCGTACAGTAGCGTTATGTCTAAAAAAAACAAATTACATACCTTAATTAGAAATACTTCATTGCTAAAAAATGCTAACCATCCTCTGAGTGTTCAGCAAGTTGTAGTAGTCACATCAAAGATCACTGAGCACCATAGCAAACATAATAATAATGAAAAAGTTTGAAATTTTGTGAGAATTACCAAAGTGTGACACAGAGACACAAAGTGAGCAAATGCTGTTGGAAAAATGGCACCAATAGACTTGCTGGGTACACGGTTGCCGTAAACCTTCAATTTGTAAAAAACAAACAAACAAACAAACAAACAAAAAACCCCACAATATCTGTGAAGTATAATAAAGCAAATCACAGTAAAACGAGGTATGCCTATGTATTTTTCTTATTGTTTGAATTGGGTTGGATTTTCTGTTACCTGCCAACAAAAGCATCCTTACTGATATATGGAGATAAGACATAAAACAATCATGGAAATCCTTAGCCATGTTCAACCCAGTTGTTCTTAGAGGCTGCAGCTCCTCAATTTTCCTGCCTTGTCTTTCTAAGCCTAGTGGGCGTGAGGGGGCAACACCAGCAGTTGATGAATTTTGCATGGTGCGTTTTCCTTGCATATCACACATGCAACGCACACACACTCATGAATGTGAAAAATGCCAAGAAGCCAACTCTATGTAGCCAAGTCAAGCTTGGAGGGCAAGAAAGTTCCTTATCGGTTCATACCAACAAGAGTTAGGTAGGTATATTTTGGCCAAGGGAGAATGACTGAATTAAAGCAACAAAATTTCTAGAGATACCAAGGCCCAGCTTAAATGTCATGCTCTCTGTGAAACCTCCCCTGAGTCCCCAAGGCCAAGTTCATCACTCCTTCTCCCTGTTCTTGTACCATATCCCTGGCAGGGCACTTGCCACAGGCTATCAGAGCAAGTGGTGCCAGTGGTTGGTTCACTTGCTAGATTGTGAGTTAACACAGGGCAGGGAACCAGTTGTAACCTTTGTTGTATTCACTCATTTAACAATGATTTATTCTGTATCTACTATGTGCCAGTCATTGAGCTGTATTGAAGATACAATAGTAAGAAAAGCAGATGTGTCCCTATAGTCATGGAATTTAGACTCTAATCCAAGACAGATAATCAGATCATCACAATAACCAATTAATTTCTTGCCATTAACCAAATGAATGGCACTCAGTAATTATCTGTCGAATTCAGTCACAGAATTTTCAATATTCCATAGAGTCTCTTATCCTCCCGGAGGCTAGCCTAAGTTCATACTGTGGGGGAAAGGCTCCCAGGGACAAGCAAGATCCAGCCCCAGTGCACAAGCTCTTTTCAAGCCTCTGCTCACATTTGCTTGCCAATGTCTCATTGGCCAAAGCAAGTCGCAAGGCCGGGCCCAAGGTCCATGTGGGAGGACGTTATACTCTTCATGGATATAGGCAGGTGGAATTGGTTGGGGGCAGTTACTGTCCCAATCTGCCACACTATTTTAAAGTGTGGTTTATGTTATGAAAAGCTTAAACTCAGCCAAGGAATTCAAACGGTGATCATCTGAATCCAAGAATAAGGTTCTTGCTCCAAATTCACACTCAAACTAAAATTTGATTCAGACATTTTAAACGGAAAAAAATGATATGGTTCACAATGAACAATGGATCTAAGGCTTTGGTTTTAAGAATTTTACATGGTGCCTTGATGAGAAAGAGGAGTATTGGCAACCCAGCGTGGCTGGTCACCCAGCATTTGTACCATTTACAGTGAGGGCATTCTTCCCTTGTGAAGTCTGTCATGAGAATATTTGACTCTTCTCCCCACCAATAACCAAAGGAAACCATTCTAAACGGACTGCTTGGCCCATACCAGCAATACCTGCTATAAATTATGACATGTACAATCAATAACCAACACTTCTCCTCTATTGCATTATAACAAATGAATTTTTAGATTAGTTTCAGAGTATAAATTCTTAACTAAAAATAAAAATAGGACAGTTATAAATAAATAACTTTAAGCAGACTTTCAAATCTTAAAGGTCTATATAAAGTGTCTCTGCATGTTTTATTTGAAGAAGTGTGTGATTAAGAGAAAATGTGTTATACATCTGACGGCGAGTTAAATGAAGTATGTGGGTCTGGTAGAAAGATTATCAACCCAAAGGCATCTACAAAATTACATATTCTAGTTCAAAAGTGAATGTATAAAGTCACTTGAATTGATTAATGATCGTAATGGAACAACTCCAGATCTAAAACTAATTTGAGGACCTGAGTTCTTCTCTGTTCTTACTGGGAAATCTGCAACTCTGATTCCCAGAGTTCTGTTTAATAAAGACTTTTGGATCACTGAATACATAGCACAGAAGAAAGTGCCAGAAATGGCTAGAATTGGTCCAGATTTGTTACAACAACAATATTACTTACAGTGCCTTTGAGCGCAACAAAACATATAAGGCATATACACGTGCATGTACACACGCACAGGAAGATGAGGGTTAAATAGGATTGCCAGACCCATACTGGGTTACTCCATTTCGTTTCGATTATAAAAACCGTAGAGAAGGTTTAAGGGGCTCTTAGAAGAGTGGTCAGAGGTTTCAAACACAAGTGCAGTAGGGCTACCATATGTATTTGGAAGCACGACCGAATCCTGTGTAAACAATTTGAAATATTCCTTCAGGATGTTTTATCCTCTAAAACTTGCGCATCCGCCCCATGGCGTGTGGACTTCATTTCTCTTTTCTGTCAAACATATGAGTATTCCATGCACTCAGTTTTCCATGGGCTAAACTGAGGTTTGAATTTTAGAATCTGTAACATACTGTAGTAGTGAGATACCCAGATCATGGACTTCTTTTCTATGATTTGCATACTGATCAGAGAAAGAAGCATAAAGAATGTTTCAGAATTAGAAGTAAATCTGCCCTTTCTTAATATGTATATTTTCTTGGCATCTGTCAGTTTGAAATTTGAAAATGTTCATCTGTCCATGGCACTAATAGCATTCATCCAAGGTCACCTGAAATTTGAGTTTTTAATCAAACTGGAAGTCATTTTTTTCTGAAGCATACATCACAGTTCAACTATGATAGTTTAATAATCATCACTCCCCCAAATTACTTCTGGCTCCTTGTGACAGTTGCTTCTTTGAATGAGGATTTTGTTACGGTGTGCAGGGTATTACATTCCTGGGAGTAGTGTAATGATGTTGTACATGATGGAGATAAGGACATTAGATAGACCAGAATGGAATATTTAGAGCACAGGATGCCATTTAGATAACCCTCTGAACATCTGTTAAGTATTGTGTATCCCTGCCCTAACATCGTGGGATGTGAACGGGAAGGAACCTTGAAATCATTGCGTTCAGTACCTCCAATTTATCCTTGAGGAAAATTTGGCCCAGAGATGCTATTCAAGGTCACTTGTTCAAGGTCATTAGCTTGGCCAAGGGGAAAACCAGACTTTCCTGACTTTCAGTCCAGGGGACTTTCTTCACTTCGCCATACTTTTTCTTATGTAATATAGCAAATAAGAGTGTTTCAGGGAATTCCCTGGCGGTCCAGTGGTTAGGACTCCGTGCTTCCAGTGCTGGGGGCCTGGGTTTGATCTCTGGTGGGGGAACTAAGATCCCACAAGCCACACAGCGTGGCCAAAAAAAAAAAAGAAAGAAAGTTGCAGAATATGAGTGTGAAGAAAAAAATTGAAGAACTTCCCTTACAGTCTTAGAGAACAACCAAAATAGCATCTTCTAAATAATAAATATGACAGCATTGGTTCTAAAACAACATTTAATAGTATTTTTCTTTTTTCTTTTTTTTTTTTTTTTTTTGCGGTACGCGGGCCTCTCACTGCTGTGGCCTCTCCCGTTGCGGAGCACAGGCTCCGGACGCGCAGGCCCAGCGGCCATGGCTCACGGGCCCAGCCGCTCCGCGGCATGTGGGATCTTCCCGGACCGGGGCACGAACCCGCGTTCCCTGCATCGGCAGGCGGACTCTCAACCACTGCGCCACCAGGGAAGCCCAATAGTATTTTCATCCCAACAGTTTGTCTATTTAATAGATAGATATTTATTAATTATCTATTATGCACATACCAGGTAGACCCAGTCTATTAGAGGAATAAAACAGATGGATTTGTAAAGAAGTTATAGCTATATTTGTCTTTCTGTAGATAACATTAGACATGGAACTATTTCAAGTAGGAGCAGGGGGAAAGGAAAGCATAAGGTTCAGATTTGGCAAGCCTTCTGGAAGAAGATGTGTTATGAATAATTAGAAGATACAAGGATGTCATTCGGTAGTTGGAGGTAGGAAGAGCTTTCCATTCAGGAGGTGGCAATGAGGGAAAAGATAGTTCTTTAACGGGTCCTATATGTTTCCTCCTCTAGAATGGAGGAAATGAGCCTAGGGGTCTGGAGAGTCGATGGTGATTAGAAAACAGAGATGCATCTGTTAGAAGACCTAGAATGACTTGATGGGCAAAAGCCAGTGAGAATCACTGCTGAGTTCTGGACAGCACTGCTGGAAGGCTGAGCCCTGTACAGACTTCGGTGTTTGGTGATGGTCTTAAAAAAACCGGAGAACTCGAAGTGACTAAAGCTGTAGAAGGGAGGAGAAAGCATCAGAGGAGCACAAAGGAAGACTGATTACCTGACAAGCCCAAACAAGAGTGGGACATGTACGGAAATGCGAGAGGCTCCAAAAGAGAACCGTGAATGCCCGCGGAGCTGGAGTCCACGTCTGCAGCACAAATGACTGGAACTGTTCTTTCTGTTTCTTTTATGAGTATATTTGACGAGGAAAAATGTAAAAACCTTGTGTCCATTTTTAAGGCATTTCCAGGTGATATCTTGATAATATAGATTGAAATTAATCATTTAATAGCCTCAGAAGAGAGCATCATTTACCAGGTTTTAACCCAGCCCTCCCCTCTTACCGATGAGGATGCTGAGGTTCCGAGGTGTGATGGGACTTGCTCCTGACACTGCAGTGTCCTAGGAAACTTTAAAGTAGGGATTCGCTGAACGGATTTGAACTGCTCAAAGTCCTACGGACAGTGAATACCAGAACTGTCCCTGAGTTCAAGCCTCACAAAGCCCTGGCCGTGACTCTTCCCCGCATTGGTGTGAGGAACCGTGGAATGGAGATGCTGTGAAATCACAAAGTGAATCTTATTCCTCAAAGAAAATCATTCATCTTTAGCATAATATTGGTACTAAGGGTCTAATGCTCTGACAGTGTTTAGTATAAATTTCAGTCAACCTACACATTCAGTTACCCAGCACACCTGTTCTCTAATCATTCTAGGCGAGTAGGCACTTAACCATAGTGTAAGCATATTTGTCAGGGTGATCATGACTTTGAACTATGGGTGGGAGGCCAGTGGCACTCCAGGGAGACCCAAGGAGGACGTGAGAGTGCCTTTCACCCAGACTCTTCTCCAGTATCATGCAGGCAACCCTCTCCCCACCTTAATCCCCCGTCAGGCTGTATGGAACCACCCAGCAGCTTAACATGGAAGGCTAGGAGTCCTCTACAAGAGCAGTTCTTGGAATGGACCTGGAAGTAGTAGGGCCTCGGGGGAGCTCTTAAAGCCAGACTCCTGACCCTTATCATCCTAGACTTTCTGTTTCAGTTAGTCTAAGAGTGGAGCCCGGAAATCTGGAGTTTTAAAAGTTCCATAGGTAATTCAAATATATAGCCATTTGGGAACCACAGCTTGTCACATACTATATTAAATATCATTTTGCAAAGACTTAAAAGCAGGATAGATGTTCATTCTTCCAACAAGACCAGTCCGCAGAGAGACCTATAATCATGGACTATGAAAGTCTAGGTGCAGACCAAGTTTGCTTTTTACCTAAAAAGTCTGCTTTCCCCACCCCATTTCAGACCTGGGAGAAGCTGTTGAACTGTGGACGTCATCTGGTGGTATTTACTGTTGTGCTTAGGATTTTGGACAGACTTCTGTTTATTGGGCATGCTCCACACAAGCCTGTCAGGCCCTGGGGATTTGTGGCATTTGCAGAACTTACAAGGCAGGCAATGTAAAAATATATAATTCATAGAGTGAAATATTTTGGAGCTCCCTTTGCTTTTACAAATTGGCCATAAAATAGAAGCCACAGACATAACATTCGTATAACCATAGTTGCCAAGAATGAAGAATCATTTGGGGTGAGGGGGTGAGGGTTTTTGTTGTGTACTTCTTTATAGGACACTCAAAGAAAGAGTAAGTATTCAAAATCTGTGTGCAAACGATAATAGGAACATTAAAGTTGAGATGCCTGACAATTGGCAAATATCTGTTGAAGAAACTAGGGATTTGAGGTTGAACTTAAGAGGTCTTTAGGTTTCTTTTCACAGTTGTTAAGTTTACCATTTGCTTGTCTTGACAGACATTTCAAGTGCATTTAGGATTTTATATATATTTTACTATGACTTATGGCTTCCTGTTTTTTCCTTTCCTAGTGAAGTGGGTCACAATATCCAAGGCAGCTGTGACTGCCTATGATAGATTAGGAGAAGGAATAAAGGGAAAACTATATCCGTCTACTCTTCTCCCATTAGCTGCTCTGACACTCTGGGCTTACATTAGCTTATAAAATCTGTCCAGAGGAAGGAGAAAGAGAGGCCAGTCGACTCCTGTCAGTTGCAGCTGAGGATCTGGGGATATAAGTAATGGATGAGTAATGCCCGATGATACACGTTGTGATAGTTGACTGTTGAGCAGTAGCATTTAATGAGGTTGGACACCTTCAAGACGTGACAAAAAGAAAGAGCACCTCGGGGCTTCCCTGGTGGCGCAGTGGTTGAGAGTCCGCCTGCCGATGCAGGGGACACGGGTTCGTG
>NC_041223.1:16840759-16890919 GCF_002837175.3 Physeter macrocephalus | reverse complement strand
AGGCCACAGCAGTGAGAGGCCCGCGTACCGCAAAAAAAAAAAAAAAAAAAAAAGAAAGAGCATCTCTGTTGCAGAAGCCAAACTAGAGGTCACTTTCACCCTTTGATGTGGTAGTATATTAAATAGAGTGTCGTTCTGGGGTCAGGAGAGCTGCAAGCTGGGCTTTAGTTGCTACGTGCCACTTTTTGGCTTTGTCACCTTGAACATGCCAAATGATCTCTCTGGCCTCGTTTTACTCACCTAAATATAGTGCTACTATCTACCTCACAGGGTACTCGAGAGGATGAAAAGACAAGGTCAAGGTAAAGACAGGGTAAAGCTCTAGCCAAGTCAAACGCAGATTGGGCTGGGGATGGGGGTGATGGGGTGGGCGTGCAGGGCGGGGAGGGAGTTGGAATGGATGGGTTAGTCCACCTTGCCTCTAGACCTCAAACCCTGTCGTTCTGTGAATCTATGGTCTATGGGACATAGGAGGGCACACAGGAGAATCACTTAGGTGCTATGAATGATGCTTAAATCATTTGATAATTTAAACTCCTAGAGAAAGGCACAATAGAGTGAAGACAATTATGCTATTTGATTCACTACCTCTAACAAGGATTAAAAGAATTTACATGGCACAGAGCCTGGGACAGGGTCTTTTGTCATCAACAAAAGGTGACAGTGATTTGTAAAGCAGACTTCAGGAGCAAATTTATAGTGCTACCGAAAGCAGGGATGAATCAGCGTGTTGCCATTGTTAATTTTAACACCTTATCCCAAACCACCAAATCTACACATTGATTTGGCCTGCCTAAATTTGCCAATTTCCGGTGGATTCCATAGGTTTTTAGAAAAGGACTTAAGAGCCCCACCCTAAATTTGAGAGAGGTTTATGTTTGTCATGGTGTATGCTGTGTCTTTAAAAGTCACAAGACTGATTCCAGAAGCTTTATCTGAAAACACAGTTCCTAGTTCTATCTTTATACTCTGTAGCTGTACATTGGCATTTAAATAAATGGTAAAATTGGAGTCACGTTGGGGATTTTTCAAACATTTTTGTAGATAGAGCTATTTTTTTCAAATATCATTGTATTATAGCAGCAGGAATGATGCAGGGATTTTTGTTTTTATATGTGTTCTTTTAAAATATCAGATATTTATAATCATTATTTGGGAGCTTCCCACAAAACTAATGAAAGAATTGGAGTGAACATATTTTTAAAAACTAACTAACCAATAACCCAAAGGTAAATAACATCCTTAGCCATTAGCAAAAGAGAGTAGATAGATATTAAGCCTGCTACTGTGTTGATTACCCAAGAAATTCAGGAGAAATTAAGTGTTTCCATCTAAGGTTTCTAAGTGCCTCTGTTCTTCATCTAAATCTTCTAAGATATACTCTGCACTCTTAAAATAAAGTGCTTAATATGTGGTAACTCACATCTTCTAGGTCATCAATTTAGTCATAACAAATTCTCCCTTGCTGTTCTATGCTGGGCTAGAAGACAGGGAAAAATGCATTCACCCAATTCTTGAACAGTTTAATTCCTGAAAGAAATTTAAATTTGTGTTTATTTTGGCAGCTTTGTCACAACCATAGTCTATCCCCCAGCCCGGTTATTATGGAAAATCCAACTTACAAACACTATTAATATCATTCTATTAAACCCGAAGCCCAGTTCAACCTCGTTGGGTCATAACCTCATAAAGTAAGAACTAAATAATTTATCTGAACTTCTGCAGTCATTGCCAGAGAACAGACTTTTGGGGTACTCACTGATTGAACCATAAGTAAAATGACCTATTATAATGATGGTCTTTTACGCTGATGACTTGTATTAGCATTTGGTCAGAAAGATCAGAGCTGCATTGGAAGATTCTCCTGGTCTCACAGTTTAGTGGAATCACTGCTTTAGTGTTAAACAGTACATTAAACCTATCAGAGCTGCCAAGAACCAATCGATGTCTTTTGAGACCCTGTGTATCCAAGGCATTCATTTTCTAGGCACCGTGAGGACACATAATAGAACGTACTGACGGGCCCTAAGGCAACAAAGTACTGCTCATTTAAAAATACATATATATATGAAGAATTATATCAAAATGGTACATGACTGGTTGCTAAGTGAGTGATATAAGTATTATATTTTACTCCAATGACAATTAGCCTTGAAACTCCAAATTTACGAAATGCTGCTCTGCGTATAAAACATTTCAGGAAATTAAACCTAGAATTACAAAGGCAAAAATTCAAGTTGCATACCATAGGCAAGTTTAGGGTATGTTTATGTTTATATTGTACTATATTCTTTAGCTTTGGGCCCCTTTATGGCCTTCTGTTATGGATATGTGCTGAATGAAGGAATCTTTTGATTATCATTTGTCAATTATTGCTCAATGCTGAGCATTCAAAATGGAAATAATATCTTTATTGGGGATATAAATATTTAATCAGATACTTGTTATAATTACTTCTTAGTCTATCAAAATCGTCATAACTGGGCAATTAAAAGAGAAAAAGAAATAAAAGGCGTCCATATTGGAAAGGAAGAAGTAAAGCTATCTCTGTTTGCAGATGATATGATCACGTATGTTGAAAATCCTAAAGAATCCACACCAAAACACTATTAAGGCTAACAAATGAGTTCAGCAAGATTGGAGGATACAAGATCAATATACAAAAATCAGTTGCATTTCTATCAGCTAACAGTCAATCCAAAAATTAAATTAAGAAAACAATTCCATTTATAATAGCATCAAAAAATAAATAAAAAGATTGTAAGGCTTCTGCACTGAAAATTGCGACACATCAGTGAAACAAATTAAAGGAAAATCCAGTAAGTGGAAAGACATCCATATTCATGGATTGGAAGACTAAATATTATTAAGATGGCAGTAGTCCCCATATTGATCTACAGATTCAACACAATCCCTGTCAAAATCTCAACTGCCTTTTTTGCAGAAATTGGTAAGCTGATCCTAAAAGTCATACCGAAATGCAAGGGACCCAGAATAGCCAAAACAATCTTGAAGAAGAAGAACACAGTTGCAGGGATTCACCCTTCCCAATTTCAAAACCTATAACAAAGAACTAGTATTCAAAATTGTGTGGTACTCAATGTTCACTGCATCTCCATTTACAATAGCCAGGACATGGAAGCAACCTAAGTGTCCATCGACAGATGAATGGATAAAGAAGATGTGGCACGTATAAACAGTGGAATATTACTCAGCCATGAAAAGAAACAAAACTGAGTTATTTGTAGTGGAGGTGGATGGACCTAGAGTCTGTCATACAGAGTGAAGTAAGTCAGAAAGAGAAAAGCAAATACCGTATGCTACCACATATATATGGAATCTAAAAGAAAAAAAATGGTTATGAAGAACCTAGGGGCAGGACAGGAATAAAGATGCAGACGTAGAGAATGGACTTGGGGACACAGGGAGGGGGAAGGGTAAGCTGGGACGAAGTGAGTGCCCACCGAGAGGGGTGGGATAGGGAGGGTGGGAGGGAGACGCAAGAGGGAGGAGATATGGGGATATATGTATACGTATAGCTGATTCACTTTGTTATACAGCAGAAACTAACACACCATGGTAAAGCAATAATACTCCAATAAAGATGTTAAAAAAAAAAAAGATTCTGTGGTACTGGCATAAGGATACAAACATATGGATCAATGGAATAGAATTGAGAGTCCAGAAATAAACCCATAAATTTATACTTAGTGGATTTTCAGTGAGGTACCAAACAGTTAAATGGAAAAAAAAAACAGTATTTTCAATAAATGTTGCTGAGGCAAATGGATATTCACATGCAAAAGAATGAAGTTAGGTCACTAGCTCACACCATACACAAAATTAACTCAAAATGAGTCAGAGACCTACATGTTAGCACTAAGACTATAAAACTTTTAGGAGAAAACACAGGTGTATGTCTTTGTGACTTTGGATTAGGCAGTGGTTCCTTAGATATGATACCGAAAGCATGGGCAACCAAAGAAAAATTAGATAAATTGGACTCCATTAAGATTAAAAGCTGTGTTTTGACACTGTCAAGAAAGTGAAAAGGCAATCCATAGAATGGGAGAATATATTTGCAGATCATATATTTGCAAATCCACAAAAAATATAAAACTTAAAACTCAACAATAAAAAGACAAATAACCCAATTTTTAAATGGGCAAAGGATTTGAATAGACATTTCTCCAAAGAAATTGTACAAATGGCCAATAAATACATCAGATATGCTCAACATCATTAGTCATCAGGGAAATGCAAATCAAACCCACAAGGAGATACCGCTTCACACCCATTAGGATGGCTATAAAAATAATCAAAAAAACAGGCAATAACAAGTGTTGGCAAGGATGTGGAGAAACTGAAACTCTCATACATTGCTCGTGGGAATATAAAATGGTGCAGCTGTATGAAAAATAGTTTGGCAGTTCTTCAAAAGATTGAACGTAGAGTTACCATATGATCCAGCATTTCCACTCCTAGGATTTACTCAACGTGAATCAAAAACATGTGCCTCCACAAAGACTTATAGACAAACGTTCATAGCAGCATTATTCATAGTAGGCAAAAGGTGGAAACAATCCAAATGTCCATCAACTGATGAGAGTATAAACAAAATACAGTATATCCATACAATGTAATATTATTCAGCCACATAAAGAGATGAAGTGCATACTTCATGCTACAACACTGATAAACCTTAAAAACATTATGCTCAGTGAAAGAAGCCAGACACAAAAGGCCACATATCCTATGATTCCTTTTATATGAGATGTTTAGAATGCTATAGGCAAAGCCATAGAGCCAGAAAGTAGATAAATGGTTTCAATGGATCAAGGTAATGAGGTAAATGGAGGTGACTGCTATGGGTATGGAGTTTCTTTTCAAATGCTCTGGAATTAGGTAGTGGTGATGGTTCACAATTTTGTGAATATACTGAAACTCACTGAATGTATACTTTAAAAGGGTGAATTTTATTGTATGGAAATTATGTCTCAATTTTTTAAATTACTGTATTTCTCTTGAGCAGTCTACAGATTAAGTTCTGATAAAGCATAGTATAACTTGCAAAAGAACACTATCATTAAAGCACATATTTACATATTTTGTTCCTAAGAAAAAAGCAAAAGTAGTTTCACAATCAGTATTATAGATGGCATGAAATTTTACCAGTTTTAAGTATCAGGGCAGACGGATAAGGAGTCCAACGTCTCTCTCAAGTTATACTGTGAAGATAAATACGAGTGTTCATCGCTTCCACTCTCTTGTTAGTTTCGTATGGACACTGCTCATTTACATTGATCAGACATTTATTGTTCTGAGATTGAGGGAAGCACCCGAAGTATTTTAACCCACACCCTCTCACTTGCTCTCTCGTTCTGCCCAGACGCTGCCTTTCCCGAGCCAGGTGGTGTACAACAGGGTTGGCAAGTGTGGGAGCCGGACCGTCGTCTTGCTTCTCAGAATTCTGTCAGAGAAGCACGGATTCAATTTGGTTACGTCAGACATTCACAACAAAACCAGACTTACCAAAAACGAACAAGTAAGTTGTCTTTGCCCATGGTTAAGTCGTACTTCGCTGCAATTCATTTGTGTAATTAGTGGGTGCCTTCTGGAAGACCCTTTGAGTCCCTAACAGATGAATACCAGAGTTATAATGTCATACTGTGTTTTTGCCAGAGTGCGGAAGGAAATTTAAGTTACGGGTTCGGACAGAAGTCTTCAAACCAGGAAGTTTCCCTGAAGGGATACTTTTATTAAGACCAATGAAGGCTAGAGTACTCTGGTCATTGTATATTTAGCTAACATTAGCAATGCTTAAATATCAGAGAGTTACACCACTGAGCTATAAATAATGCTGACATTTTGGGAGCAAAAGTCAGAAAACTTTATTTTAATATTTCTTCCTCTGTGTTTTCTCACAAGTGTCCTAAGTCTTTATGGTTATCATAAAGAGAAAACCCTCTTTGGTCCAGGAATTTTGTTGGTTGATGGGGACATGAGCTTCCTCTTATGGTAAGTTCAGGGGATCCTGAGTCTCCAAAAGTCTCCAGCTTTTGGCATATTCACTGGTAACAAAAGAATTACCCCCATTTCCCGGGAGTAAATCTGCCCTAATACAGCTGAACCTTACAAGGGTCATGCTGGTGGTAGTGTAGGGGTGCTAGGTTCTGCCAGGAAGCTATACAGACAGATTCTACTTTGTAAGTTTACACGAAGTAGGCTTAACCATCTCCACTGAAATACTTTGCTAATGCGGAAAAGTTAGGCCTAGCGCTCCCACAATCATTTTATAGGGTCTAGTTTGTTAGCCTGCTCTCAGAAAGTTGCTTCGGTCCCCTTAGGTATTTAGGATGGATGAGTAGCCACCATTGTAAGTCAGGGTTCTCCAGAGAACAGAACTAGTAAGATGGAGATAGATAGATAGATAGATAGGAATAAAGAAAAGGAGATGTACTATGAGGAATTGGTTCATGCAACAGTGGAGGCTGAGAAGTCCCACCATCTGCCATCTGCAAGTTGAAGGCTCAGGAAAGCCATTGGTGTAATTGAGTCTGAGCTTGAGTGTGAAGGCCTGCAAACCAAGGGAGCCAATGAGGTAAATCCCAGTCCAAGGGCAGGGGAATGTAAGATGAGATGTCCCAGCTTAATCAGTGAGGCAGGAAAAAAAAAAATCGACTTCCTCCTTCTTCCACGTTTTGTTCTATTCAGGCCTTCGAGGGATTGGATAAGGCCCACCCATACTGGGGAGGGAAATCTACTTTACTGAGTCCACTGATTCAAATGCTCATCTCATCCAGAAACACCCTCACAGACACACCCAGAAATATTGTTTAATCTGGGCATCCCTTGGCCAGTCAAACTGACACAAAAAATTAGCCATCGCACCACTCAGTGACAAGGTGAGTTTGGGGAATAAGCAAGGTATATGGTTGACTGTCAGGTTGAGACCATAAGTATGGAAATTTCCACCCATGTCTGCTGCTTTCTGACATAATCTCCACCTTTGAGGCATTCAAAACCTCACACACAAAGGGAATATGCAATAAGGCTTCCTGTCTCTCTTATCACGGGGGATGGTAAGACTGTTTTAAGTGCATAACACAGCCAGCAGTACTTGCTATAAAGCCTGTATGTTTAGTGTTGTCCACAGTATAGAGATTAAAATGCCCATTCCTTTGGAAACTTCCATTAAAGAGTCTCTGAGTAACAAGTCTAGATAGTCATTATCAATCAGCAAAAAATATTTTGAGATTACCCCTTGCAGGTTCTGTAGTAGGTGCTCAATAGAAAAATTTTATTTGGTGATATTTAAGGATATCACACTTTATCAGTAATTTTCATAGGGGTAGGTTCTCTTTGATTTCCTTACCTTACTGAAGAACGAATAAGATTAGGGCTGAAAGCGAGTGACTGTAATAAATAGCCTATGCTATTTTCACTACCTGAAAGAGAGTGACTATAATAAATAGCCTATGCTATTGCAATTTTCTTATAAATATAAAAGTTGTTTTTCTTTTGAGTCTTCGGGTCTGCTTATCAGGTTAAACTTAAATGTTCCTATGTGTGGAAACTATGCTCAGTTCTTGAAGCCTAACAAAACACAGTAGCTGGATTTTAGTTCCCACTGCTGAAAAGTGTAACAACCCAGAGGGAGCAAAGTAACAAAAGTATTAGACTCTGAGATGTTCGGGAAGGCCCTAGAAGAGCAAGCACAAAATATGAAATTTAAATATACTGTGGGATTTTACACAAATCAACCTACTTTGTTTCCTATGAGGAACTGTCAAGGGGAGAATTTAGATTAAAAATGAAGAATAATTTACTAATGGTGCATGAATTGTTAAATCTTTTAGAAAGGGTTAAAGCCAAAGTCATCCTTCTTCTCTAAAAAAGAGGTTAGCTCTCATCTGTTTGGAATGACTGGCTTGTCTAGCAGCCAGGGAATAGACTAGACAATCTTTTAAGGTTCTTTCCAGCCCTGTGATTCTGTGATATATTTATACAACTTCTGCCATAATCTGTGTATAATTAGTTGAAACATTTCTGATTCCTGTGGTCAGTGTGACCTAGAATATATTTCATTACTTAGTTATTCCAGATTCCTATTAAATTATAAGGCAAGTTTTTAAAACTTAAGGGAAAGGTAAAGATATGGTAGAAAAAAACAAACAAACAATTTTGATGTATTTAGAAACAAACATAAGGATAGTGACAGTTGCCTCTCTGCAGCTAGCCGAGCAGGCTGTGACATACAAGGAGAGCCAGGAAATGCCAGGCCAAAAAAAAAAAAGTTTGTAGTAGCTCTAAAATGTTTAAAGAAACTCTTTTTCTTTGTTACGTGCATCCTTTTTCTAAAGTTTCAAAGTGCATGAAACAAGCAAAGAAAAAAATATTATTTTAACCTAACATATTCAAGAAATAATTTGTGGTGTGAATAGCTCCTCTTCTTGATAATTTATTAAAGGAAAAGGGGGTAAGTGATTTAGGAGACAAGTTAAAATTTTATAGTCAGTGGTTCTCAACATTAAAGAGTAGAACTCTGAAAGTGTGTTTCCATGGAAACACTGTTTTCTGGAGTTAATAACAATTCTGCTTCAGGTGCAGTATGAGTTAAACAGGCTCTCGTGGGCTGGCCCGGGACTCTCTCCACCGTGTAGAACATTTCTTTTACGAGAAAATGTGTTCCAAGTTCCAAACTACTGACTTACAAATGAACTTCAGAAAAGTATCCACATATAAGGCTGGAATCATCTGTACCGTTGCATTGGTACACAGTGGCACCTCTCTGGGCCAGAGTCAGATTCACACATACATTTCTCCCTGGAGGGTAGCTATCGTCACACACACACGCGCGCGCACACACACACACACACACAGACACATACACACACACACAGACACATACACACACATCCCCATTCAGTACTAGATTTAAAAAATCTATTTAATGGGATGAGACACTGAGGGATTATTTAAAAGGAAAGAGAACATGAAAGACAGCAAATGTTAGAATGTCTATAAAAATCCCATTACGTCTGGCCTTATAGAAATAGAAATGCCTTTGAAGTTAATATTTTAGAAAACTCTGCCTCAACAGAACATGGACAGCTGGTGCTGGCCAAATGTTGGACCTTTGCAGGGCATATAATGCAAACCTAGGATGACATCATTTCATTTATGCTCTAAAACCAGATTTCAATTTCTTGGGCTAGTTTAGATAATTTCTTGGAAAATGGAGATTATGTACAATCTAAAAGATAAAGAACTATTTTCCAGAAGACATGGGGCATGATTTCCAAAAGACTCATAACCATCTTTGTTAATGGTCTGACCCTATCTTTCAGAACATTGCTCTAAGGATAACAAAAGTCAAAGTGTCACAGGCATATCACAGACATAAGAGTTCAAAATTATTTCATTCCTGTTGGAGAAAGGCAAAAATTGTTGGCATATGAGCCTAAAAGATGGAGAAAGCAAACACTTTTTCTATTTTTATTTATACTGAAGTTATTGAGGATTCCAAATTGCAAACAGCACCTACTCTGTGCTAAATGTTTTACTTCATTATTTCATTTAACTCTTTTGGGCCTAAAACTGTACCAGTGAGTGAGTATGATTTCCTATTTTATGGATGAGAAAACTAAGACAACCAGATGAAGTCACGTTCCAAATATAATAAAATGACTATCCATGGTACCTGGACTTGAACTTAGGCCCTCCCGAATCCAGGAGCCATTCTCCTAATGCAGTGGCTATCTGCTCTGGCTGCACAGCAGAATACCCAGCTGAGCCTTTTGAAACATATAGTTGCAAGGGCCCTTCTCCTGGAGATTCTAGAGTAGAGTCCAGAAAACTTTTTTTTTTTTTTTTGATCAAGTGCCACGGGAGTTACAGAGTTAAGGATCCCTGTCAAAACCATCATATCAGCATTTCCCTAAGTGTGTTACTGAGTATCCTAGTCCCCTAAGACACTGAAAAAAAAGAAAATACCATGATTCAATAAATTTGGGAAATGTTGTCCCCTTGTCCCCCTCTAGGAAAGTCATGACAATTATTCACATTTTAAAGACTCTGAGAATTCCTTCAATTAAAAACAAAATGAAAAATCTGTTTAACCAGCTTTCACCTAGAGTTTCCCAGTCTTAGTTGGCCAGGGGACTCTTTATGAGTGTTTGTGGCTCTCAGTTTCATCCCACAGAACTCTCACAGTTTGGAGCTGGTGGACCAACCTACATGGTTCCATCAGCCATATCAGTAAAGGCTACTCTTTCACTATAAGCTCCACATCTGCTCTGACTCTGTTCAACAGCCATTGAAATGACTACCATCTTGAAAAGTATTCAAAGGGTAGAGGAGACAGAGCCCCTACGTCTGTGTGCTCTAGATTGCTTTAGCCTCTTGGTCGGAAACAGGATTTCTTTATAGTGTTTTAACTTCCCTTCCCCACTGCTCTCACCCACTGCAAAGTCCAAGTCTGACTGTGACTACAAAGCATTGCGACTCGAGAAGAGAAAGTGCACCTAAAGAAACCATGTTCGATTTGGAACCGGTCCTGGGGCCCCGGGGATTCCTCCTAGGCTTCCCTAAAGCAGGGTCAACGGCCTCTGTTTAAAGGCAAAGGTTCACTCATTTGTTTTTGAGGCAGGTCTCGCCATTGTTTCTTTATCCATTGTTATGTATATTCATTGGGGACCTACTGTTATTGGTGTATACTGAGCACCAGACAGCACACTAGATGTTTGTGCATCTTACTTTAATCCTTGAAGCAACATTATTAGGAAAGTATTATCACCCTCTTTTATAGGAAAAAGCAAGTGCTCAAGAAGAATGTGGGAGAAAAAGAATTGAAAGTGAACTGGGGTCAAATCCTGGAGAATCTTGAATGTTAGGCTAAGGAGATAGAGCATTATACATGGACAGTGGGAGGTTAATAAAAAAATTGGTTCTTAACTATCATGGGCATCAGAGTCTTCTTGGGAGCTTTTTCACAACACATGTTTCTAGGTCTTACTACAAAATACTGAGTTATAGACTCTTAATGGTGGAGCCCACATATTTGTATCATGGGGGGAAAAAAACTCCCCAAGAGATGCTCATGCACAATTCTAGTGAAGAATCATTGCATGAAAGCCTCTAATTATTAGAAGTTTTCTCTCTATTAAAGGGAATCCTCCACTAAGCAAGAAAAATTCCTCTTTCACCTGAGAATCCCTCAAAACTCTGAAGACATCTTATTTCCCCTGAAGTCTTATTGAGGGGTGTCTCCTCAGAAGCCTGCACATTTATCTTAGAAGCCTTACCCTTGCTTGAGACGTTTTGGAAAAGTCTCCTTAGAATGACCCTCAGAGTTTCCTGACTTTAGAGTAGGAGGGATGTGTCCACAGGCATCAGAGGTGCTCCAACCGGACTTTGGAAGCAAACCAGAAAGATTAGCTGAGTCCGTCTCCAGGCCACAGGGCTAAGTTCACCCAGTTCTGCAAACGAGGTCTTATCTTGGAGTCCTATAGACAAAAGCTGAGTCTGCTAATGAAAACTCAGTGGAAAGAAAAGCGGCAAAAAGAAAGAAGCAACAAGGCCTGAAAAATTAAGACGTTTTCTCCTCTCCTTCCAGTTGTAGCCTCGAGATTGATTTTTCTCTATTCAGATGGGAGCCTCTTAGCCTTGTTCACATCATTGCTCCCCCTGGTGGTCTTCTTCTTCATTGCAGGCATGTGTTGCACTGACTGCACAGCCCCAAGCTGAAGGTGGGAAGATCATCCTACCTCCTGCAAGAAGGGCTTCCTCTTTGCAGGAGGAAGAGGGCAAGATAACCTGAGCCCACAGCCATCCTCCTGGCCTCTGAGGTTAAAGGACCAAGGAGTTCTCCCCTGAGCTACTCCTTATTTGGCTTTGCTATGTGAAAACATGCTTTTATTTCATTTAAGATTTGTGCAAAATTATAGGGCATCCAGTTCTTCACGAGTGACACAAGAATTCAGATCAGAGTAGGGTCAATACTCTGCCAGTTACCGCTGACGAGCATTTCCCAAAGAAGCCTTTTACTAACCAGCTGTGTTTGTAGAACTGCAGTGTAAAGGTTTTCTGCTCTGTCATCTCAGGCAGTTAGGTTGACAGCAAAAGATTAAAAGCTACTGCCTGGCATATCCTCTGCATTATAAATTCTGTTTGATTATTGCCTCTTTTTTTGTTTTTTCTTTTTCTTGCCTCTTTTTTTAAACTTCAATTCTGTCTCATTCTCAGATGTGCTGTGATTTAACTTCTGCCTTTAGATCCATTCCGTTACATAGTTCTTTTTCTTTCTTTCTTTCTTTCTTTCTTTTTTTTTTTTTCAGTATTTTAAATTCATTCCTGGCTTGTTATAATATACTATTTTCCTACCTAGAACTTTAAAAATATTCTCGCTGATATTTTAATGCTTTTTAAAAAAATTATTTTTAATGCATTTCCACCTGTTAGAACTTTCTTTTAATTTTTCAGCCCATCACATAAAAGGTAGAAAATTCATATCCCCGTAAACCCGCTTTAGTCTCCAGAGTTGTTTTGCTAACCGACCCCTTCCTCGCATTTTAACAGGTTATGTATAGATTGAAAAGCAGTGGGGATGATAAGGAGATTGTAGCTTAGTGATATAAGTAGCAGGATTTTTGGTGTCAGACAGACTTGGATTTGAATCCTGGCTCCAGCTTTTTCTAGTGGTGAGACCGTAAGCAATCTATGTAGGCTTTCTGTGCCTCAGTTTCTTAACCTGTAAACCCTGGATAATAATGCTGAACTCACGGAGTCGTTTGAAGATGATATGACGGTATGTGTATAAACAGCATCTCGATACAGTGCATAGCCTGGGAACCACTCAGAAAATGATAGTTTGTTTGGTGTTGTTACATCCTAGATGTTGTAATAGTAAAACTGTTAACTCCACGTGACACCACGGTAATGAAGTCACAGATCTGCCCCAGAAAGGCTGAATTCATTGCCTTAGTGCTAATTGCGTCTTCAGTGAACTGTATATTTCTTAACTCCAAAAAAAATTTTCTAAAGAGGGTACTTCGTTGCATAAACAATTATGGGTATGTCTTCTCTGTAGGCACCTGGGCTTGGCTTTCTGGGGGAGAAGTAAAACCTGACCACAACCCTCAAGGAGCTTTCAAGCTGGTTCAAAGCCAGCACTCAGACTCAGCTATAATGTAATGTAAACAGATCATGTCCTGGAAAATTCTCAAAGTGCTGTGGGAAGTTAAAGAAGGCAATGTCATCTCTACCCAAAGGTGTTCGAAACCAAACCCATTTTCCCTCACTTCTGGAGCCAGATTGCTTCCTCCTGCAGTGTTCCCCGTCTCCACCAATGGGTGCCACCGCATGTTCAGATCCCAGCCAGGACTCTGAGAAGGAAGCTCTGTTGACCACACCCTCTCCTCCCGTTTTGCTGCCAGCTGCCACAAGGCTCAGCAGATTCTCCCTCCTTAATGTACCCAAATCTCTCCATTTATTTTCACTTCCATGCTCTTCATTCCGCGGTTCTGAAACTGTTAAGCCATAGACTCTCCTGGTGGGCTTGTTAAAACGTGGATTGATGGGCCCCACCTCCGGAGTTTCTCCTAATTCCATAGGTGTGGAATGAGGCCTGCGGCTCATTTGTCCAGTTGAAGCTGATGCTGCGGGTGTGGGACCCGCCCTGAGAAGTGATGCGTTCATGACCTCATCATTTCCCGTTGGGATTACTGCCGTCTTCCCAGATAAGCTTTCTGCCTCTCTAATCCTTACCCTCTTCTTCACATTCTCCACCTGACCTTAGATCTGAGAGAAAAAAAATCCTTTCTGGCTGTGGACTACCCAGAGGATAAATGTCAAAATCCCTCATGTGACCTGCAAGACCCTCAATTACCCAGGTCCTGCCTTCCTCTCCAGTTATCTACTGCCTTGCTGATCCCATGCCTGACCTCCTGGCAGTTTTAATATCCATGTCATTTTTGTGTTTTGTCCTTGGCATCCACTGTTCACTCTGTTTGCCATGCTGCGAGTCCCTTTCTTCACTTGTTAACTCCTGTGGGTCCTTGCAAACCACTTAGAAACACCTCCGTGGGGAAACATCACCTCTCCATCTGCAAGCAGGGACAGGTGCCTCACCTCCGTGCCTTCTACCCCATGGTGATTATCACATGATGGTCCCTGCCTGCTCGTCCACTTCTCCCCCAAGACTCTGAGCTTCCTGAAAGCAAGAACCACATCTTTTATCTCTATAGCCACAACCCGGAGTGGCACATTGCCTGACAGAGTTGGAAATCAACGGATGGTGAATGAAAGGAGACATCCAGGAAGGCTACTGGGAGGAGGCGAGCATTTTAGCCAGATGTAAAAGTGATTAGGATTTGGACATGCAGAGAGAAGAGGAAGAACATTCTATAAGAAGAATCTTGAGCCAGAGCTTGGACATCAGACTTGGACATGGTGTGAGGAAGGAATATGGAGGAGTCTAGTTTGGATGGCCACAGGATGTGGGGTCTTGAGAGCCAGCTGAGGGAGATAGTAAAGACAGAATTAACATGACTCAGCAAGGGATTGAATATGGGAGTTCAGGAAAGACCCAGATCAAATGTGAGGATATGGAGAGTACCATTAGCTGGAAAAGGAGTGAAGATGGGCGAAGATCAAGAGGGTAGTTTTGGCCAGGGTAGATTTGGGAACATCTTTAGGACACATTCCACTATCTTGTCTTTATGTGTCTTCCCACTGATCTTATTCAGGTTTTGATGTCCAGGGCTTAGTAAGCACCCAATAAATGCTGAATGAATGAATGCAGTGGATTTAAAATAAAGGCCAGCAGTGGTCCTGCATGAGCCAAGGAAAAGGAGACTTAGTTTCTTTGATAATTTTAGCTAGTGCCATTGCCACCCATGCAGATAAGAGTCGAACGAGAGAAAAGGCAGGCTGCTGGCAGCAATGGGAAGACCGAGAGGGAACTCAGGTGATGACCAGCGGGGCTCAGGAGACAGTCGCTTGTCACTAGACATGGGGAAGGTTAGCGTTTGTGAAGACCATCACGTGATACCGTGAACCTGATGTCCTATGGTACTTCATGTGGGTTTTCCTATTTGGTGTGCGGGTCAAATGCATGAGAGCTGAGATGTACTCTCTGACTTCCCTGTACTAATGCAATAAATGCGAGCATTAGTAACCTTTATTCTTTGTTTAAAGATACGTCTCGAATGAGTTATGCATTGTCACTGCTAATCCATTTTTCCTCGTGAAATAGACAGCTTTATGACTATTATGACACTGTTTTCATAATCTAACCACTACTGTTCTTCCATTAAATTTAACACATTGACATGTGTTTAGAGAATGTAATATAATGTTGAATATGTGAAAGAAACGGGTTTTCTTCTGACCTGTTTTTCCAGTCTTGTGCAATGCTAGGGTGCTTTCTCATATTATTCGTATGTGTGCAGAGAAATATCTGAAGAAAAATCATCTAAAGCTTAAAGCATTAAATGGTCTTTATATTAAATATCCACACAGTTATGCTTCTAAGCAGACATCCTCAGAGATCAGTTACCTTTGGCTATGGTTGTGCTTCCGAATCGGTGATTCTACTGGTAGATCAACAAAAATCAAAATTTACAGTATGAAGGAAACCGGAAGTTTTATTACCGAAAACAAGCGCTGGGGCATGCAGGGGGATGTAGAGGGTAAACAGTAGATAAAGAGGCAGGATTCAATTTCCTTTTACGCTCAAGCCTGGGGACAGGCAGGCCATTATTTACCCGTGCCTGGCACTGACGAACAGAAGCACTGGTTATGAACGGCAAGTCATTTACTTTTAAAATTCAATTTCATTTCTTCACACAGTCGTTGTGAGCACGAATATCTAATGAAAGGGTTTAGGCAACGACGTCCTCATGTAACGATCTGTAAGTCATGCACTAGTTGGAATTAATTCATTTAAGAAATATTCATTGGGCATTTCCGTGTAGGTCAGCCCTGAGCTGGACAGGAGGGAACAAGGCAGACCAGGTTTCCTCTCATGCTTGAGACAAACCTGGAGTTCCAGACTCTGATTTTTTTTATTGTTATTGCTATTATAGTTTACACATGAATGACCGTTTTTGTTTCCAGTTTTCAACTTGAACTATTTTATAAAATGTGAAGTGCTGCCCTTCCGATGTCTATCCGAAGTAGCAATTTTCAATGTGCTTCTTAAAAATTCCAGTGTGTCAGCTTTGATGGGGCAAATTAGAAAATCTAAGGAAAGTGGAATTCAGGAAGTCAGGGAGTCATAAGAATGCTTGGAATTTCTAACAGATTTTACTAAACATTTTCTGTATCATGACATGTTCCAGAAGACCGTAACTGTTAGTTTATATAAATTAAAACTACTTTTTGCCTTGCTGATAACTGCAAATAAATAATTCAGATGACCACCCACCAAAAAACCGAGACTTTGTGTGTGTGTTTGGGGTTGGGGGCGGGGGAGGATTGTGTGTTTCCTATGAAATACTTGCTTTGTAAATTTTATAATCAAAGAGAAAAATAATGAAATATTGCCTCATTTTATTCCCCCTTTTCAATTCTGCAGAACTAGTTTCAAATACTTGTGTATTGCCCAGTAAGATCATTATAGAAATGTAAAATAATAACCTTTGTCTTGATTTGACTTTAAAGGAGGGGATTAAAGGCATTTTCTTAATTGCATTCGGTCCAGCAACAGGCTGACTTCTCCAGCTAAAATTACTTAACCTGTAACTTTGTGTCCATGGTGGCAATCAGCTAAATTAAATACAGGACTATACATTGGGATAGCTGTGTTTTATTTCGTAAGAAGCCTTAGGTAAAGTTCATAAATGTTGCACAAAACACGGCTGTTTGGCACTGGTCCAAGAGGTAATGAGGATAAAAAGAGTAGGGGAGATAACCTTTAGCTTAATATAGCTTGGTAGATTAGATCCTATATATGCTAATTTTGTACTTTTTTTAATAGATGGAACTGATTAAAAATATAAGTACTGCCGAACAGCCCTATTTATTCACTCGACATGTTCATTTCCTCAACTTCTCAAGGTAAGATATTTTCCAGTTTAATGGTTCTTTCGTTTCTTTTCAGTACTTAGTCTCCTTCTAACAATTACTTTAACATCTACCTTCATTTCCAAGGTAGTGTAATTGCCCTTCACAAGGCATTTTTAATCCATTTATTTTTGCTGTAGAGGGATCAAAATTTGAAATATTTGGACAGAAGTTCATTTCTTTCTAGAATACTAATCTTAAATCTTGTGGAAACTTGAAATTATTTTTAATGAGAAGCCGTTTGACCCGATAGTTCTCTCTCAAAAAAAAAAAAAAAAATTAGGTTTTGTATTGAAACAAAATAGGCAAGAGATGGATATTTTAGCAGACATATTTCATTGCACATTTTTATACAATTTGAACTCGCAGGGGACTCTGGCACTAACTTAGTGGTGGAATTATGTGTATTTTATAGGGTCCAAAACGTTAGGACCAGCCTCTCTACCTTTTTAATACTCCATTTGATTACTCTAAGCCTTGCGTGTTTGATGCTGGTGGGTATTCTAGAAATCTGCTTTTTTCCTCAGCTGCAGGAACCTTTTGATAATAATGCAAATCTTCGAATTTATGTGTTTAGACCCTTGACCTGTCAAGTTGCTAACTGAAAGTTCTGGGCAAGGTCCTCTCTTCCCCCGGAATCCATTAGCACAGGTTGCCTTGTCACTGTGCTAGGAGTTCTCAGATTCCTCCTCGCAGGCTGGCCTGTCTGAGCTCACAGTTGGTTTGGGCTGACAGAGCACTGGGTCTAGGGGCAGATCTGCTGACCAGCCCGGGACCCTGGGCCTCCCTCATCAGCCATCTGACCGGCACTTCCCTCACTGCTTTTCCCGCGGGGATAACGGGACCTCATAGGCCCACAGGAGAGTCCTGCTAGCTGTGCGGACCTAATGGCCCTGAGGGCCGGGCCACCAGGGAGGCCTGAGTTTGCACCCCGGGCAGGCAATTTGGCTGCCCTGCCCCAGGATGCCTAACAGTCTGCCGGGGTAGGAGAAGGTTTTAGCCTTCAAAGCACTTTCCTGCTGTGCAGCAGGCCCTGTGCAAATGAAGGGCAAAGAGAATGAGATTCAGCAAAGCAAGTTATTAAGCAGCAAAGAGGAGTTGCTGCCTTATCTTCGAAAGCAAGTTTCCTCTGAAGTTTCCCCAGCCTGTCTGATACCCAGAGTCCCCTCGGGTGGTGAACAGGTGAGGAGGACACCTGCAGATTATCCTCAGTGGCCCAGGGCTACAGCGTCCAGGAGAGCTGAGTGGGTCTCCAACCACATTTCTAAAGTGGCTTGTCACTGGACTGTTTGGGGTACGTGCCCTGCCTCTCACTTCCAGTGGGCCAAGAACATATAATTAGACATAATTAGATGACGAAGACTGGGTAGCTATTTCGGGCCTTGTGTTTTATGACTTGTAGACGGCAGAGCACGGACCCTCTGACCCCTTGCTTCTCTCATGCGCTGCCTTCCCTCCTTCCTTCTTTCTGCGTCACCCCTGAGGTCCTCAAACCTCATTCATTTCTTCTTCTTCTTCTTCTTCTTTTTAAACTTTTTATTGGAGTATAGTTGATTTACAATGTTGTGTTAGTTTCAGGTGTATAGCAAAGTGAATCAGTTATACATATATCCACTCTTTTTTTAGATTCTTTTCCCATATAGGTCATTATAGAGTATTGAGTTGAGTTCCCCATGCTATACAGTAGGTCCTTATTAGTTATCTGTTTAATATCTAGTAGTGTGTATATGTCAATCCCAGTCTCCCAGTTTATCCCTCCCCCCTGCCCCTTACTCCCTGGGAACCATAAGTTTGTCAAACCTCATTCATTTACTCCTCTTGCTTCAAGGGCAAATCTTTACAACCAAAACAAATTGCAACACAACTAATTTTAATCACGATAGTATAGCACTCTAATGACAAGCCAACACCAATATCTTAATTGGATCAGCAGAGCTGGGCACAGCCTGGTGACCGTATTTTATCATGGCCTACACTACCAAGAGTTTAATCTTGATTGATTTAGTTCTGAAAGACAAAAAAATGATAAAGAACTTCTAGAAGACACCGCATTTCAGGAAGCAGTGTCAACCTGGCTGTCAGGACCTCTGGGTGTCAGACCTTCCTGCTGACCATAGGCTCGGCGAACAGTTTAACCTTTTGAGGGGAGAGGGTCTCCGTTTTCCCATCTATAAAATAGGGACAGTTCCTGCCCACCCCTGGTTTGTAGGGACACTCTAAACATGTGAAGGAAAGCCTTTCAAGTTCTTGGAGAGAAGGATATTATGTGTATTCCAAGTGGCATTTAAAAGGCGTTTCTGTAGAAGCCTCAGTCTGAGCCCCCAGTTTGGCTCCTGTCCCAGTGCAGCCTGGCAGTGTCTCTAATGTAACGCCTTGAGGACAGGGCCCTGCTCTCGCTGGTTTCTCCTCCCTCGATTCCGTCTTGTTCAGTTAAATACGTACATATTGACGACCCTCTATCTCTGGACCCTGCGCTAGGACTGGGGCTTCTGCAGTGAACGAAAAATGCTGTCCATGCCTTCAGGGAACTGTAAGTTCTTCGTCCATTAAGGAAGAAAGCAGCAACAAAACACGATGAGCTTTAGGAGAAAGACTCAGTGGGTGTCCCCTAGGGGAAGTGGGAGGGCAGGACCCTCCCTGCTGGAGCAGGAGCCATTGCTGCTGGGCTGTAAGGGATGGTCCAGCTTTAGACAAACGAAGGGGAAGGGCACTGCGGCCCAGGAACCAGCCTGAGCAAAAACGGAACAAAGAGGATGGAAAGGAATCCCGGAAATGGGAGCACAGCGGGAATGGAACGGTAGTGAAGAGTTTTAAGCAGGAAAAAGTAGAGACTGGCCTGATCAGCTCGAAAAAATTCACGCTGACTATGGGTTCAATCTCATTTTCTCTTCCCATCCCACGTGCACAAGGCCTGGGGCCTCAGCTACAAGACCTCCATAAGCATAGATAGAATGACACATTGAATTTTAATACATTACAAGACTATTACACTCATTGAACATGGGAATTTAAGCCATCAGCTTTTCTTTTTCAAGGGAATAGCTTTATTTAAGGAAAATTTCTTGGGTACAAATGGCAAACTGTGGGCATACAAGGAAAGCCCCCAAATACACAATTAATAGAGAAAAACAACTATGTTGGGACTTGTTTAGAGGGATTTCACTTACTTTTAAAACTGAGGTCTGTATTTTGAATTATAAGGCATAGAGATAATTAAGCTGCTCTTAAGACACCTACCCTGATCTTTGCTGACACGCATTGTTTCAAGATAATGAGGCTATTAAGAGAAGAATTGGGCTTCCCTGGTGGCGCAGTGGTTGCGCGTCCGCCTGCCGATGCAGGGGAACCGGGTTCGCGCCCCGGTCTGGGAGGATCCCACATGCCGCGGAGCGGCTGGGCCCGTGAGCCATGGCCGCTGAGCCTGCGCATCCGGAGCCTGTGCCCCGCAACGGGAGAGGCCACAACAGAGGGAGGCCCGCATACCACAAAAAAAAAAAAAAGAAGAATTGACACTGTAACCTAATATTCTGTATTGATGCTTTATGTCTAAGTTTCCTTACATTCTTGACATGCAGCAAAACACTTGCTGGGAAGCAGAATGTAAGAATGAAAGTCTAACCTCCTTCCCAACACCTTCTTTTGTACATTTATGTTCTGAACTCTTGAAACGTACGGCATTATACCAAAATGAATCGCCCCTTATTTCTTTTTCTCCATTCAGTATGGCATTCTTGTCTGGAATTTAGATACTCTGAGTGATGTAAAATTCTTTCCTGTGAGTTTTTGGTGATTCAATAAGTTTCATTTATTCATAACCTAGGCATCTTGTCCTGTCCCATTTTTTCTCTTTCTTTTTTAGACCTAGAAGGAACAATTTCACCGTATCCACTTTTATTAATTCAACCATAGAAAACGGTACTATCAGACCAAAATAGTGCTTTTGTAGTTGCCTCGGGGAAGGCTTCCTGCCAGAGGAGATAAACACTAGGAGGTCAGCAGAAACCTCAGATCAATTTGGGTTCGTGAGGTTTTCCACTGCTCTTTCATTTGGTTTTTGAGCTACCTGAAAGTTCAGGCCAGACAAGTGTTTTTCACCTGGTCTACCTGGAGAAGTGAGTCAAAATTACCTTGGCCTAAAAGATGCTACTCTTTGTTGTGATGTTTAAGTAGGATGTTTAATATTTTTGTACTCTGGTTTCATGTGTCTGTTCCCAGTTGTTGAAGTCACCTAAAGAATAAGAATTTTTGAAAAAGTTCAGCTTCCCAACATCATCTCTTTAAGTATGTCTTAGATCATCAAGACTGTGACAGACAATTCAATTTGTCTACCCCCCTCCTGCCCCGTTTTGTTTCCTAAGATTATTTTTCAGCGGGGGGGGGAAGTAATTTTTTTCCAATCTACAATTCCCCTCGACCCCCAACTTGGGTCTTGCAGGGAAAACACTGTGAAGGTTTGTGTCAGAGTGCAATGCTATGAAAATAGCCCAAGCGAATTATGAGATATCAATACGCTAACTGATCTCAAACTACCACTACTCTTAACCTTTTTCCGTGTCTCTTCCTTTCTCACCCATGACCCCCTTACCCTTCTTTGTGTCCATTTGTCTTTCCTTATTTGTCTCTGGCTCTAATGCCAAAACTAACTTGCAAAGGCAAAACATTTAAAAATCAATCAGTCGCTGCAGAAGTAAGTAGGGTGTGATGTGCGAGGACACGATGTGAGTTTTGGACACTTTCTTTCTTCCCTTGAAGGGAGGTCTTAGTTACTGATGTGAACAAAGTCTGCCCTCTGATGGCATCATTTAACAAAACAAATCCGATCTCGCTAATTCCATAATTCAAACGCGTTTCCACATCTTATTTCTAAATGTTGACTTTGTTTTCATTCTCATTAGCAAAGTCATCCATTTTAATTGTGTCCTGCAAATCTTTTGTAATAGTGACAGACGCCTCAAGCTCTGAAGAGAGCGTCAAAATAAAACTGATATTAGCGCTTATTGACTGCTATCTTTACCTGCTTAGAGCCCAGAAGTTTGATTTTCAGAATGAGAGTCTTCTCTCAGTTTATCCTTGAAGACATGGCTGGACTCATCTTCTGAAAGAGGCGCTCTCTGCCTCCCTTTTCTCTTTTCCCTCCACAGCAGGTGGCCTCTGCTGCCCCGTGAGCCCACACTCATGGCTGGCCCGTCAGGGGGTAGTATGATCTGGACTTGCGCTGAGCCCATCTCCCTGCACACCACGAAGGGCTTCCTCCTTGTCCTCTATTTGCTTCCATCAAGTCGTCTTCCTCTCCCAGCAGGAACCTTAACTCCAGGGTCCCAGCCGCCCCACCCTCACTCAGCAGAAGCCCCCACCTCTCTTCCCTCAGGACGCTCAGGGAGCAGAGAGTAACTCAGCCTCTGCTTCCGTTTCGTGATGGGAGGCTCTGTCCTGGGCACCAAGGACCAAAGTGTCCACTGAATAAGGTTGTGAGGACGGAGGGCGGCCCTTCCACCCCGTTGCGATAAATGACCGTCAACTAACCATCTTCCCCCTCCTCCGCCTGCAGGCAGCCCCTCATGCTGCCCCCCAAACAACTATATCCTTTTCCACGGTGGCCTTTCTCTCACTTCAAAGTGTCTCCTTCCTCACTGCCAGGGATCAAAGCATGGGCCACTAGCCTTGGGACACTCTTCCTTTTCTGATGTGGGTGACAGCACAGGAATAAACCTCTACTTTTAGGCCAGAAGTGAAAAATACAGATATACTTTCAGTAGAATGGAAATTGCCAGGGGTAAAGAGGAAGGAGGGGAACGAGATTGATTGTTTGCTGGGCACAGAATTTCAGTTGGGGATGATGAGAAGATTCTGGAGTTGGATGGTGATGATGGCGGCACAACAGTGTGAATGTACTTGATGCCACTGAACTGCGCCCTTAAAAACGGTGGAGAGGGTAAATTTTATGTATGTGTATTTTAGCACAAGTAAAAATTATATATATATATGTATACTTTCAAAAGCTGCTTGCACTCATAGAAAACTCTACTGTAGCTGGAGGACAAAATAGTCTTAACTCTCTAGAATAATTTTTTTTTTTCACTTTCATGCTTCATTGAAAGTAAAATATGGGGCTTCCCTGGTGGCGCAGTGGTTGAGAGTCCGCCTGCCGATGCAGGGGACGCGGGTTCGTGCCCCGGTCCGGGAAGATCCCACATGCCGCGGAGCGGATGGGCCCGTGAGCCATGGCCGCTGCGCCTGCGCGTCCGGAGCCTGTGCTCCGCAACAGTGAAAGTCTCGCGTAGCGCCAAAAAAAAAAAAAGAAAGTAAAATATGAATCAAAGACAGGTATTGGTAAGCAGGTTATGTCTCTAAAGAATTACTTTTAGTTCAGAGCAGAATGTTGTCCCATCTCCTGTGATACCAATCCTTTGCGGACCAATGCATCTGGTATGAAACGCAAGCAAGGAAATATAACAGAACTTTATTCTCTCCCGTGCCTATAAATCTCATGTGTAAACATGATTTACTGATACTGCTACTAAACTTTTTCAGTCTTTACTTGCCCATTTCCTCCCCACCCCCCTTAAGTATAAAATTTGAAACATTTCCTTCAAGTCTGATGGCCTTCAGTGCAATCTGCTATATTTGACATAAGGCATTTGGGGACAGTCGCTTTTGAATGGTTTTCTGCCTTGCAGAGGAGTCATGTATATAGTTTTGGCCTTAAATCTTGTTATATAATACATGAAATAATGGCCCAGGAAGAATATCATCAGCAATCTGATGAAAGCGCACCTAAAATTCTTTGCCGGGTGCTTTGTGTAGCTACTGGGAGGTGACTAGTGTTGATTGAAGGGTTGATCCATGGAGGTAGCTGTGTGGGGCGAATGGTGAAGAAAATCCTCAGAATGGGAATGGTGAAGAAAATCCTCAGAATGGGATATTCAGGAATGCACGGGAGAAGTGAGAACCATGCAGTTATTATTTCTAGAGAATTATGTCCTGCTTTGGACCTTCATCTTCTCATCAAAAAACCAAAAACAGAATACGGTAAATTTGCAGAGGGTCAAAAGGAGACCCACAGGGGTAATTAAAGAGTTGGTAAATATGACCTATGAACAGATATCAGTGAAATTGGAAATACCTGCTATTTTAGGAGGCCTGGAAAGAGCTCGAAATATGCAGTGGTTATTGTGGTGACCAAGGACAAAGAGGGGGTGTTGTTAAGTGAAAGACAAAATATGACCTGACTCTCCTACTCTCCAGCGTATGCAAAGCACAGAACCTCTCATCAGCTGTGGTCGGCTCAGGTTTTTTAAAAACTTGATAAAGATGAAATTAGAGCTATAGATTATAAAATTAAGGGAAATGAATCTCAAGACAAATGCTAAAGGGATTTCAAAAAGAAACACATGCAAGAAAACGTTAAAGGAGCTGAGAAGGCTAAAGGTTGTAAAAGCATCTGAAGAGGAGCTGATCCTTTGTGTCGAGTGGATCAGACCAAAGGAAATGTGCACAAAAGGAAGATTAGGAATTTTGGTCGAGCGTAACAAGGACGCCTCAACTGATGGCTTCACAGGGAGGCTGTGGAATCTCCTCTCAAGGGTTTTAAAAGAATAAGGCAGAGTGTTGTGCTTCCTGGGAAGGCGGGGGAGGGGCGGGGGAAACAGTCAGTTCAGGTGACCCAGAGACCTTCCAAGGGTGACCTGGACTTCTGACCAGAATTTTAAAATTACTGAGAGAAGACAGACTGATCCTGAGAGAGGATGGGATGAGGGTGGGACATTTGTTTCCCTTCTCAAGCCCAGGGACACATGGGTGGTGTTTGGCCCCTTTTGTGTGACTGACATGTCACCCCAGGTTTTGCCAGTTTGGGAAGGAGCTGTGTGTCCTAGAAAAAGGATGAGGGTTGGTGGTCTGAAACCATGGTTACTGTCATCTTCTGGAAAAGGAAAGATATGTATCAGATACCTCTCTCACAGTTAGAAATTTCTAGAGAGGCTATTACAGTATCTGATACGATTTGACAATAAATTCCTACATTGTCTAAAACTTCTTCTGGAAATCTTGCATTGGGTCACAATGTGCAAACAGGAGCAGGTCACCCCGGCTCGACAAGCCTTGTCATTCTTCTCATCTACAGCCTTCAGTGGAAGGTGGCTGTGACCAGGCTGAGAAAACCATCTCGTAGTGGGCAGCCGTGCATGGACTCACAGCACCGGGCGGTTCTGCTAATTAGCCGTAATAGTCATTCTTCACATGACCATGGAAGCACAGTTGAGGTTTTTAATAGCATGTTGCAATTTGAGGGTTGAATTGCATTCACATCTGGTATGCAGGCTTTGTCTTTCTAATCCCTAACCCTATTACTTTAGTTGCTGTTTATCATAGATATGAAACCCAATTTAATTAAAAAGAGCAAGAGACATCCAGGATGATGGTGGTTAGCGGTGGTTGGCACAGCTGACTTCTGGAACTAGTTAGTTGTTCGCCCAGCTGCGTGAACGTCACCTTGTGTACATCTGGGATCTGACAAAGAGTCGTGTTGGCATGACTAACCCTGCTCCTGAGTGGTGTGTTTTCCAATGTGGTGTATTTGAGGCGTCCAGAATCGCATTCACGCATCCTGGTGCCTGAAATCACACCATCGGAGAGTCATTCCTTCTTGTGCCTTTGGATTCTTCTCTCTGAAGATTCTCTTTTAAAATGCAAAGACCTGGAGGGACTTCCCTGGCAGTCCAGTGGTGAAGACTTCGCCTTCCAATGCAGGAGGTGTGAGTGTGATCCCTGGTCGGGGAGCTAAGATCCCACATGCCTCGCAGCCAAAAACCCAAAACATAAAACAGAAGCAATATTGTAACAAATTCAATAAAGACTTTAAAAATTGTCCACATTAAAAGAAAACAAAAGAACCTGGGGAAAGCATTCTATGTATCAATACACAAAAAACGATTGGTGGCTCGTTATGTCTACTTTCCTTTACCACAGAGCCCTGTGATAGGGGCGGAAACTTGCAGACTCAGAAACATCCACCCATGGTGTCTTCTAAGACCATGCCTTCATTGGCTGAGCACCTACTGTGTGCCACACACTGTCTAAAGGACATCGTTCCTGGCTTCTGGAGGCCCAGAGTCTGATGGGAGAGGCAGACGTGTACACACAGAGTGGAGAGAGCATTTGAGCCAGAGGAGGGAGGGATCGACCCCAGGATGGGAGTCAACTGCGGAAGGATGTGACGGTGATTCTGGGCTGGGTCTTGGAAGGTGAACAGTCTGCCAGCTGGAGAGGTGGGAGCAGGGCCGTGTCAGTTTGTTTTCTCTGAGCTCTTTCTGACCCCTGACAGAATGTCTAGGCGTCCTCAGCGGAAGGTCACGGGGTGAGAGACGCCTGTGGGTCCCTCAGGAGGTCCCCAGAGCAAGACCTCTGCCCAGAGCCTGGAGAGTTCTCCCAGGCCCTTGAGGGTCACTGCTTTCAGGCAGTTCAAAGAAAAAGGGGAGGAATCGGTAAGACAAATTCAGCCAACCTAATCCTTTTGCCCGGCGAAGGCCTCGCTCTTGGGCCAGAATTCAGTGCATTTGTCTAGTCCCTTTGTGGAGGGAATTAAAATGGCACACTTAGATATTTGCTTTATTTTTATCTAAAACCCCTTGCCATCATTTGAGGATAATTATATTGATTTTTGTAGTGTTCATGTTATCCCTTACACTGTTACTTTTCTCAGCTTTGGAATCTTCTCTCCATGGTTCAGAGCACAGATTCTGGAGTCAGACAGCCTGGGTTCATATCCGGGCTCAGCCACAAGTGACGAGCTCCCTGCCTCCGTTTCCCCCGTGTAAATGGGGATAATTATGATTTCTACTCCACTGAGGTGTGGGGAGGGTTCGGTGAGTCGGTTACAAAGTATTTACAGCAAGGTCAACAGGGAGCGTTTAATAAATGTTGGCTGTTATTATCCACTTCCTGCAGAGCCCCTTATCTGAGACTGTTTGAATTAGAATGTAGAATAGGTACCATTTCACCCAACGAGGAGGCATTCGGAATTTACCAGGCAGTCGAAACATTCCATGAGGGCCAGTGGGAATACAACACCCAGCTCAGCGTGGCCCCGCCCTCAGGAACCCGCAGCCTCCTGAGAAAACGAGGCCGCATCCATACCTTCACGGTGACAAATACCGCAGTTTGCACAGCCCTCACCGCCCCTCGGCAGGTACCTGAGAGGTACCTGGACAGGCACCTCCCGCAGGATAGTACGTGCCCATCAGGAAACACTGCTTGCTGATCAGATTGTTCACTGGCACCTGAGCAGACAGGGTCTTCTGATGATGATATATTAAGCGAGAGGGGAGCCAGTATCTAAGTGGGCTTGATTTTCCTCCAGAAGTGATGGCTTGTAACCAGCTCCGTGTGTGTGTGTCATAGGTTTGGAGGAGACCAGCCTGTCTACATCAACATCATTAGAGACCCTGTCAACCGGTTTTTATCTAACTATTTCTTCCGTCGCTTTGGAGACTGGAGAGGAGAACAGAATCACATGATCCGTACCCCCAGCATGAGTCAGGAGGAGCGCTACCTGGTAAGTCCTGTCGCATCGAAGAGGTGCTCCGTCCCCTCCCCATATGGCCATCCTGCCCACGAGCTCCATGTGATGAGGGCACGTCCTCGGGGAGCAAGTTTTTGCCAGTGAAAAATTAATTTTCCAGATGACCCAGATCTTAACGAACGTTTTCTCAAATGACTTTCTAATCTTGTTTTCCTCAGTTTGTCTTTCGTGCTAGGTTTTAGGTCCCAGAGAAGAAATAGTCTTTCCCAGGGGATCCTGAACAGCACTATTGTCGTTTTGGTGTGTTTGCGGATTTCTCTTAAAAGGTCACAAAGTACTTTCTCATACTTCATGCCATTCAATTCCAGTGACAGTCCCATGAGGGAGGGGTATTTTCAGATGAGAACCCTGAGATTCCAAAAGCATGTGAGTACGGCCATGACTGACTGTTTCCAGGTCCTCTGACTCCAAGTCCAAGGTCCTTCCCACCATAGCACAGCAGAATCAGGCATCTGGGCAAAATCGGTTTGCTTTTCTGGACCTTGTTTTGGGACCCTCAGCTTCATAGGGATGTTCATTTTGATCCCAGTAATTGTTTCCACAGCTTGGAGTTGGTAACAGATGAAAGTAGTGCATCTTGCAGCCAGCACCAGAATAAGAGATGCGTTTCCCACTAGTGTGTGACCTAGATTGACAAACACTTGCTGAGTGGCTTAGAGCCTCAGCCACTGAGGTGTTAAAGAGGCTGAAATGCTGGTCTCTGTGTCTGAGAGAGCCCGTCGGGTTCACCCAGACCGTCCCGGGCTGTCAGGCACAGCAGAAAGAGAAGGCTGTATGGAGGGCTCCGTGCAGATCTGCTTCCACGGCTGGCATGTAACCCAGAGCCCGCGCCCACCGCTGGTGTGTGCACAGAGGCATCCTCGAGCTAAAGAAAAGTATCGTTAGTCACAGTTCCAGCACAACGCCAGAACGTCTCTTTCCTCATTTGATTTTAAAAAGCATGATAAACGTATGTGTTTGGAGGACGGAGCATTTTTCGATAACGTCACTTTCATGTCTTAAAATTCAGAGTTGAGAAAACTGAGGTGCACGGAAGTTAAGGATCCTATCCAGTGCTACACAACTAGTTATAGATGGGCCAACGCTAGAAACCAAGGCTTTTCACTCACCGTTTAGCATTTGTTCAACTACCTAATGCTTCAATGAAATATTCTGATGGTATATTTTTAAAGTGGCTTTTATTTCTTTTTCTTTTTCACTTTTGATGGCAAAAACTCTGATCTTTTTTTTTTTTTTTTTTTTTTTGTGGTACGCGGGCCTCCCTCTGCTGCGGCCTCTCCCGTTGCAGAGCACAGGCTCCGGAGCGCAGGCCCAGCGGCCATGGCTCACGGGCCCAGCCGCTCCGTGGCATGTGGGATCCTCCCAGACCGGGACGCGAACCCGGTTCCCCTGCATCGGCAGGCGGACGCGCAACCACTGCGCCACCAGGGAAGCCCTGATCTTTTTCTTTAAACTACATGTTACGAATATGGCTCTGTACTTTTTTATTCAGTGACAAGTACATATTCAGAGTATAGAACCACTTACTAGAGGAATGATGTCTTTATAGTTTGTATTGGACCTGATTAGCATTATATGTTTTTTTGAAAACATATAGCATCTTCCATGTAATCAAAATATACTACAAAGTTTCTGGCTCAATCCGATACTACAAAAGTTAGAACCGAGTGTAGCAGAAGCTGCTGAAAAACCAGAGATATGAAAACAAGTTTTAGGCATCCCACTCTTCAAATATTAATGTGGGTAATAAGTAAATTCATAGTCTACCAGAAGGTGCAAAGTGATTCGGGCAGTCCCAGGGATCCATCAGGCAGGTGCAAAGTGATTCGGGCAGTCCCAGGGATCCATCGGGCAGGTGCAAAGTGATTCGGGCAGTCCCAGGGATCCATCGGGCAGGGGGGGAGATGAGGGACAGGCTGCCGTGCGATGTTAATAAGCAGGTCAGGGAAGGCATTGGATCTGGCATATAAGCAACAATTAGAATGAGAAGTGGAATTGGTCACTCGGTCGGTTGGGAGAATGCAGCTCCAAGTGGAGGGGGCAGCTGGACCAAAGGCCTGGAGCGGGCACTTGTGTGCTCATTCAGAAATCAGCAGGGAGAACAGAGTGGCTGGTATAGAGTGAGGTGTGGGGCGAGGGGAGTGGCAGGAGGTAAATTTGGAGAGGTAAGTCTTGGAAACCACAGATCATATAAGGCCCTGTGAGGCACTGCAGTAACTTTGAGTTGGGAAGTGACATGAATAACCCCAAATCGTTCACACCCTTTTTTATTGAAGTATAGTTGATTTACAGTGTTGTGTTAATTTCTGCTGTACAGCAAAGTGACTCATTTATACATTCTTTTTTTTTTATATCCTTTTCCATCATGGTTTATCATAGGATACTGAATGTAGTTCTCTGTGTTATATGGTAGGACCTTGTTGTTTATCCATTCCATATAGAATAGCTTACATCTGCTAACCCCAATCTCCCACTACATCCCTCCCCCAAACCCCTCCCCCTTGGCAACCACCAGTCTGTTCTCTATGTCTGTGAGTCTGTTTGTTTCGTAGATACATTCATTTGTGTCATATTTTAGATTCCACATATAAGTGATATCATGTGGTATTTGTCTTTCTCTGTCTGACTTACTTCACTTAGTATGATAATCTCTAGTTGCATCCATGTTGCTGCAAATGACATTATTACATTCCTTTTTATGGCTGAGTAGTATTCCATTGTATATATGTACCGCATCTTCTTTATCCATTCATCTGTCATTTAGGTTGTTTCCATGTTTTGGCTATTGTGACTAGTGCTGCTATGAACATAGGGGTGCATGCGTCTTTTTGGATTAGAGTTTTGTCTGGATATATGCCCAGGAGTGGGATTGCTGGATCATATGGTAATTCTATTTTTATTTTTCTGAGGAACCTCCATACTGTTTTCCATAGTGGCTGTACCAACTTACATTCCCACCAACAGTGTAGGAGGGTTTCCTTTTCTCCAAATCGTCTCCAGCATTTGTTATTTGTAGACTTTTTAATGATGGCCATTCTGACCAGTGTGAAGTGGTACCTCGTTGCAGTTTCGATTTGCATTTCCTAATAATTAGCGATGTTGAGCATCTTTTCATGCACCTATTGGCCATTTGTACTTCTTCTCTGGAGAAATGTCTACTTAGGTCTTCTGCCCATTTTTTGATTGGGCTGTTTGCTTTGTTGTTGTTGAGTTGTATGAGGTGTTTTTACATTTTGGAAATTAAGCCCTTGCCGCAAATTGTACACACCTGAATCAGTGATTCTTTCTCCTGTATCTCCACATCCCCTGCTGGGAGAAGGAGCAGAGCCCTCCTCCCAGCAGGGGGTGTGTCATCTCATGAGCCTTCAAACATCCTCAGCAATTCTCCCCCTTCTTTCTGGGAGTCAGGACTCCTCCCTGCTGCTCTAGACCTATATCTGACACCTGGGTGCTTGTTCTGAAGTCTCACAAGCCTCCTCACACTCAAAGTTTCCAGGGGTTCTATTGAAAATGGGGTCTGTGGGATGGAGACCCCAAAGTTGTGCAGTGCACAACCTACACAGCTGTACATGGATGTCCCCATATTCTTCTTCAGTGCTCCCACCAGGTTCTGCACTGACTGGCCGTGTCATTTCTCTGGGTGATATAATGTCTTCACATCTCTTCTGTCCTCCCAACAGCCTATAACCTCTTTGAGGACAAGATAAGATCAGAGTTCCATCTATGTCCTTGGTACTCAGAAGAGGGGCTGAACTAGTAGAAGCCTCAATACACTCTACTTAATCAATAAAATAAACAACAACAAAAATATTAATACAGTTATAATGTAGTTAATGTGGAGTTGGGGGAATCTTCTACGTTTTTCTACCGTGTCAAGTTTTTGCCATCCTGTAAATCATTCCACATAACATAGCCTTCACACAAACAATAAGTTGTAATCATCAGTGAGAGAAATTTTGTAAACATGAGAGAAAAAACTCATGGTTTAGTCTTTTTTTTTTAAGCCCATAAAATGTTGAAAGTTGGTAATGGAGGCAACTCTTATATTTTTGAAGAGCCTTTATGCTGTGATATGAGAGATTCCAGGGAAATTTCCCTGCCTGGAATTCTACCCTTAGAGATTTGCAGGGGCCCCCGTTCCAAATGTAAAGCACTGTGTCCTGGGAAGGGCCGGTGTCAGATGAGCTCAGTTCATTCCTTGGCAAGACCCCAGCAGGAGAGCACTGGGCTCCCAAAAGTAGCAGAGGAAGAAATCAGGGGAGCAGGAGTGGAGAGGGGCCCCAGGGACACGTGACTCCTTTATGATCCAGCTCCAGCCTGACCCCGTTAGGAGGGCTGTTTTCTTGTTCAAAGGATGGTTTGTTTATTTGGAAGAAGACAGTCTACAGCCTTTTTTTTTAATAGCTGAAACTTTTCATTCCATCTCCTTGGTCTCATCAGACCCTTGAAATAAAACTGCCCCCTTTCAGAGCCTGTCCTCATTTTGGCAAGCCTGGGTGGTCAGTTGTTTCACTCAAAAGAGGGTGTTGTTTGTGTCTCGCTGGGGTGCAGGGCAGCTGTGAGGAGACCTGGTCCCCTCAGTGAGGCCCCGCCTGGGCGTGAGGGCCCAAAAGGAGATGCACGCAGGGTAACCCCGCGCCAGAGGGGGCAAGCAGAGCAGGCCACCCCCTCGGGGGACCTCGCTGCGAGGCCTCTCCCTGCTCGCTACACACACACAGAGTCACGGGGGGTGGCCCGAAACGGGTCCACTGATGTCCCCACATGATTCCAGATCTCAGCGCTCCGAAGCCACTTGCTTTATCCAGTTGCCAAAAATCAGGCAGCTCTGCTCCTGGCCGTGAGCCTTGCAGAGCTGCTTAGCATACAGCTGAGAGAGGGCCGGGCCCTCTGGGGCTGAAATATTATCATCTCTGAGGCCGGGTGGTTGGGAAGAAAATGGGAAAGGGTGCAGGGATCGTAGGATTTGCAGGGTCCCTGGAGGTCGGTCATGAGGAACCTCTCATTTCACAGATGTAGGAACAGGGCCTGGGTCTAGTGATGGGTTAGGGGTCCTGCCAGGCCTAGAGGCTGTCCTGACTCCACTGCTGTGTTGCTGGATCACTTGGACCTCATGTTTGACTTCCTGAATGGTAGGTAAAGGGAGAAGAGGACTGGGCCGAGTTCCATGCTTTTTGAGCAAAATCATTTTGTCTGACACATCTTTACAAAGACATAGCTGTTATAACAATTTTTTTCAAACACCCAAGCATCTTATAGCTGTTTTCCATATTTTCTGGAAACAGTTAGATTTTTCTAAAAGTTTCTGTTTCTTCCCAAACCAATCTTCACTTGTATTTATCAGGAAATAATTTTACAATAAATTATTGCTAGAACGGATACAAATTCAACTTATAGCAGCCACGCTGTGAAAAGGCAGTTCTCTTAGGCTCGTTTCTCTTTGTCCGGAGCCAGAGTGCGGATGTAGCTGCGTCCGTTTTTGGTTTTCGACCCAGGAGGTGGGGTAGATCTGAGCCCAGGCGCACTTTGACACGTTCCAGCACTTGAGACTCTTCTCCAGCTGGAGTTCAGGCAGCGTTATTTCCAGGGCAGGGAAATACCTGGCACCCAGAATGCAGTTAATGAGAATGAATGTCTGCTCATGAAGAGCAACTGTTGTGATTTACCAGCAAGGGGGGAGAATCTCATTCCTGCCGAAGCCACTCCTTTTCCAGTCCCTGAGTTTCCAGTCACCTGCCATTTCTACTCTGTCAGTTACACGTGTGTGATTTGTGCTTGCTGTTTGCCTAAAACCTGGCCTGAGAAAGTTTCATGGTAAAATGTTCTGCAGAGACAGCACTTAGCACTTTCAAACTCCAAAAAATACCAAGTGGGCTCCTTACCCAAACTTACTGCAACTTCACCAGACCATCCTTCACTAGGTGATCCTCCACTTGAAGAGCAGGAAGAGAGAGGAGGGCATTTTCCCAGGGAGAAAACTGCCTCTGTGATACTGTTTATTCATCTTGGCTATAAAGCGTGGAAAGTAATGCATGTTTGAAAAAAAAAAAAGATGGTAATTTACAGCTTCTTAATTCATAAAGAATTCAGTGAATCATGTTGGCCCATTTGGATTCTGGAGAAGCCTGAACATTGGCCAGCGTCAGCAAAGATTTTCAGAAAGCTATGCATTTTAATCTGCTTGAAAGCTTTGGACTCTGAGCATCCTTTAGCTTTGGAAGTGTATGTATGAAATACTCGTTTCTGGAAATTTCCACTCTGTCCTGACTGGCTGAGGCTGTCCTGGGAATGAAACCTCAGGCCGTGCCTTCATCCCTAAAGCATCATTTTTCTTAAAGGAAGAAAACGAATAAGGGATTTGGATCATCTGCTTTTTACGTATTTCGGTAAATATCTCTGTTTTCCAAATCTTTGAAGGTAAGAAAGTTCTTTGTCTCCAACTAGTTCAAATTTGGCTTATGATTGCAGGCTGAGCTAACGGCCCAGGACATGGTGTACTTAGGTTGTGCTCTCGGCTGCCCTAGCTGGGTGACTCAGCCAGTGATTTAGCCTTTGCGAACCTTACTCTTCTCATCTGTACAATGGGAACATATTACCTTGCCTGTATCACAGGCTTCTTGAGAAAATAAATTGAACATTCTATACAGAGGTGCTTTGAAAGCTAAAACCTTACAAAACACGTTTCAGCATTGATGCTTTCACACCCCTGGCTCTATCAGTGGCTCCACGAGACCATTTCTTTCTATAGATCCAGGGAGCTTTTCTCCTCCGGGGACCCAGCAGGGGCTGCTGTTCTCTTGTGGCTCAGGCCACTCTGGGCCGTGTCCTGAACCATCAGGTCCATGTGGCTTCTGCTGAGATCTCAGATGGCCCCACTAGACCCCTTCTCCTGGGAATCCGTTTCTAAGGAAACAGCTCCTCTTTGTGTTCCCAACAGCTGGAGACACGTTTTGATCCTAGCCTGCTGGCACCCATTTGTCCCGTGTTTATTTACTTGGAAACTTAAGCTGGTGTAGGCACGCGGTTGTAAAGTCACTGAAGCGGCACGTTCTGACCCCCGAGGGGTGGGGAGGAGAGGTGCGCGGGCCGGCAGGCTCTGACATGCTGTGAGCCGCACAGAGGACAAAGGAGCCCCCCCGGAGAGAGATGTCTTTGACATCCATTTGTCCTGAAGTATGTGGAAAGCAGGGGTCGCAGGTGTTTTCAGAACCAAAGACCAGTTCTGCAGTTTAGCAATACAGGGAGTATCCCTGGGAGCTTGGGACAGAGAAGTTGTTGGGCATAGAAGGAGGAGAGGCACGAGGCACAAGTAGGGAACAACAAAGGGATTTGGGGGGAAAGGAGGGGTCATGAGAGAGCCGTGAGCTTGGAGCCTTTGCGAGGGGAGAACAGAACGCCACCAGCCACCACCTGAGATGTCACCGGATAACCACACACACAGCTGAGTGTGTGGCTTGATACAGTCAGCGGGCTGTCCCCATATTAGCGCATTCATCCCCAGGGCATCCTCTGGTGTAGGTATTAGCACCCCCCTTCGACCCCCTTTTACAGTAAGACCCCTACATACGAACGAGTTCCATCCCAAGAGCGCATTCATAGCCCAATTTGTTCGTAAGTCCAACAAAGTTAGCCTAGGTACCCAACTAACACAGTCGGTATATATATCAATAGTACTGTACTGTAATAGGTTTATAATACTTTTCACACAAATAATACGTAAAAAACAAATACAAAAAATAAAGAAAACATTTTTAATCTTACAATACAGCACCTTGAAAAGTACAGTAGTAGCAGCTACATCACCACTGCTTTTATGCTTGCTTCCAGACATCCTGGGCTTGAAATAAAGATCCTGTACCACTGTATTCTATACAGTACTGTACAGTAAAGTACAGAAAAGCACAACCACTTGTAGAGGATGCACGCACATGACAATGTACACCAGACACATGAACTAACTTACCTGATTGGACATGTGAACGCGCGTTCGCATCTTTGAAAGTTCACAACTTGAAGGTTCGTATGTAGGGGACTTACTGTGTAGACTAGGAAGGCAACTCCGAGAGGCTAAGTGGATAAGACCAAACCTTGAACATGAGGAAGTGTGTTAGGCTGCATTAGTTACAAGGAGTTCAGGTCCACTCAGGTGGCCTCAGGGGAAGAGAAAAGTAAGAGTTATCATTAGGATGTATCTGGTAATGAAGACAGAAGGGCCACAAGTTCCAGCAAAGACCAGGAGATGCCACGCAGAGCCAGGACACATGGGAAAAGCAAAGAGCAGAGCGCAGCTCATCCTCCCTGCGGGAAAACTAGAAGTGGTTCAGAACGGGAGCCGGGTCCAGCGACCGGGTTATGTGGTCACCCGGTCAGCCCAGGGGTTCCCTTCTCCCTGTTCCCTGGTTCTTGACACACTTCAGCCGCTTGCTGTGCTCTCCTCTCTGCTCCCACGATGGATGCTTCCTGGTGTTTCTCTGTAGCTCACATCCAGGCTGCTAAGAGTGACTTATTCATCCACTTGGTCCTCTGACCAGCCATAGGTCATGTTTGGCTGCCCCTGGGACAAGTCTCATCCGTGCTGTGGTCAAGGGCGTGGTCAGAAAGATGGGACAGGATGGAGTCACCTCCAGGTATAGTGTTTATGTTCATTTCCCATCACTGCTGTGGCAATTTACCACACACTTAGTGGGTTAAACTACCGACATTTCTAATCTTCCAGTTCTGTAGGTCGGCAGTCTGACACCAGTCCCACTGGGCTAGACTCAAGGTGTTGGCAAAGCTGATTTTTTTTTTTTAAGATTTTTTTTCACGTGGACCATTTTTTAAAGTCTTTATTGAATTTGTTACAATACTGCTTCTGTTTTTCAGTTTTGGGTTTTCGGCGCGAGGCATAGTGGAATCTTAGCTCCCCGACCGAACCTGCACCCCCTGCACTGGAAGGGGGATTCTTAACCCCTGGACCACCAGGGAAGTCTCCAAAGCTGATTCCTTTTTGAAGGCTTGAGGGGAAGACCCATTTCCCTGTTCATTTGGGTGGTTGAGACTCCATGTCCTGTGGTTGTAGACTGAGGTCCCATTTTCTTGCTGGTTGTCAGATGTGTGCCGTTCTCATTCTCTAGAGGCATGTACGCTCCTTAAACCGTGGCTCCTTCCCTCCATCTTCCAAGTAACTGGTGGTGGGTTGAGTATCTCCCAAGCTTGACATTTCTCCCCCTTCTACTTTCTTTTAAAAATTTTATTTCATTTATTTATTTATTTTTGGCTGTGTTGGGTCTTCGTTGCTGCACGTGGGCTTTCTCTAACTTTTTAAGAAACAGCTAGTTGCATTTTAAGCCTCATCTCTGAATGTGGATTTCAAGTCTTTTCCCTCAATTAAAGGAATTTCAACCATCAGTAAGCAATGGGAACTCTGACTTCATTCTCTCTCTTTTTTTTTATAATTTTAAAAACACATTTATTTATTTAATTTTGGCTGCGTTAGGTCTTCATTGCTGTGTGCGGGCCTTCTCCAGCTGTGGTGAGCGGGGACCACTCTTCACCCCGCGATGCATGGGCTTCTCATCGCGGTGGCTTCTCTTGTTTCAGAGCACGGGCTCTAGGCATGTGGGCTCAGCAGCTGTGGCTCAGGGGCTCTAGAGCGCAGGTTCAGTAGTTGTGGTGCACGGGCTTAGTTGCTCCGCGGCATGTGGGATCTTCCCGGACCAGGGCTCGAACCCGTGTCCCCTGCATTGGCAGGCTGATTCTTAACCACTGTGCCACCAGGGAAGCCCTCTCCTCCTTCTTATTCCATCTCATTTCTCTAACCAGCTGAGAAGGGTTCTCCACTTTTAAAGATTTCTGTGAATTGACTGGGCCCACCCAGATAACCTAGAATCATCTCCCCATCTCAAGGACTGTAACGTTAATCTCATCTGCAGAATCCTTTTTGCTGTATAAGGTCCCATATTCACAGGTCCCAGGCATTAAGGGTGTAGACGTCTTTGGGGTCTATTATCCTGCCCACCACAGTGTCACCTAGGACTGCGGGGACTGAGGGGACTGTGGAGGGGTTGTGAGCATGACAGGCATTCTGAACCTTGGCTTGTCCCAGCCACCGGTGGGGAGCCCACGTCTGCTTTCCACTGTGGCATGCTGCCATGCAGTGGCACCAAACTAGGGCTTTCCTGTCTCTGGTCTGCAAAACCCAGGGGCCAGTCATACATTTGATTTTTACTCCTACGGGTGACTTATTCATCCATCCATCTACTCATTCATCATTCATTTATTCATTCAATAAATATTGATTTAGTATTCTGTGTGACAAGCACAAGAATAAGAACTGGAAATAAAACGCTGAGCAAAAATAGACCCCGTGTCTGTCCTCACAGAGCTCGGAGTCCTGAGGGGGAAACAGGTATTAATCCCCAAACCACACAGATTCATGTGAAATAGTAACTGCATCACATTTTACAACACAGAGAGATGTGCCACTGTCCAGGCATAGAATGGGGTAGCTGGCAAGTCTAGAAGTCAGAGAAGTGATGATTGAACTAAGATGTGAAGGGAAAGAGGAGAAAGAAGAATATCCAGACATTTGGAACAACACGTGTAAAGGTCCTATGGCATAGTGTGGGCAGGTGGGGGTCGGGCCCCAGAGAACCTCCCAGGGCTTGTTCAAGAGGACTGGGGAGACACTAGGGGATTTAAAGCAGGGCTGGGGATGGGGGAGCATGTTTACATGGGATCCTGAAACTTACATTTTGGAAAAAAAATTACTTCAGCTTCAATATACAGAGTAGAAAAGGGCTCCAGTTAATCTGAGGCTACTGCAGTGATCAAGGGGGAGATAAAGAATCAAGGAGCAGGTATTTATGGAGCAAGGACCATGTGCGAGGAGCGGCTCTAGGGGCAGGGGTGGTGATGGGGGAGGAGCTTTGGGACTGAGAAGCGATTCTCCAGATGTCCCCGAGGAGGCTGCCAAATCAGCTTTGCCTGACCTGCTTCCTCAATGGAAGGTCCCATCAGGAGCATCAAATCCAAGCTGCCAGAGCGCAGCCAGGTGCCTCCTGCTGGCCACCTGTCAGCTGAGCTCATCTGTTCCGGACCCCTGCGTCTCACTGTGAGTCAGCGACCAGCTGCAGCTGCCTCCTTGCTGGGGGCTCAGCCCTGCACCCCAGCTGGGACAGATGGCTCAGATTTATGAAGGTGGTGGTTCTCAGCCTGGCCGCTCGTTGGAATCACCTGGGAGGCTTTAAAAACTACTGATGCCTGGGTCCCACACCCAAAGATTCCGGTTTAATTGGTCAGGGGTTCAGGCTGGGCTTTGGGACTTTTTGAAAGCCCGAAGTGAGGCCAACATGTAGCTAAGGCTGAGAACTACTGAGAAATAACACATCCATTCTTGTCTGTATTAGCAGGAGCTATTTTTACTGAGAGATATACCTTCCGAATATCTTCTAGAAGCTTACTTTCTGTATCCTCTGCACATTTGGAAAAGCTCTATTTGCCTTCCCCTCAGGAATTTTTTTTATTTGTTAGACTTTTAGTTGGTGTGTGCAAATAAATGTCATTAAAGGAGTTTGATGGTATTGTGTAAGATTTGTTGTATTTATGAATACTCTGTGTAGATCTTAAGTCAGGCTTTCTTTTAAACTGAAGTGGGAAACCAAAGAGTGTATTATACTGTACATTTATCTCACTTTAGGAAGCGTGCTTTAGGCAATAAAACAGAGAGTAAGTACTTTGATGAATAAAATATTTTAGCATGAAGACATCTTCTTATTTGGCCGATGAGGCATTTAGAATCCAATGCCATTTTTCCAAAGAGATGTGCGTCACTCTTTAAATGCAGACCAGTTCATAAAATACAGTAAATGCTAAATTTAAAGACATGGATGAATAGAACTACACTTTAAATGCAGTCAGGAAATGTTCTTTAAAATAATGTTTTTTAAATGCAGCCAGGGAGCTTGCTATTCAAAGAAGTTATGCGGTGAAGTTTTATATAAAGTAAAAAACTAATGGCTCGATTTATCTGTGTTAAAATTTTGAATTTCATATCCTACACTTGTTTTCCAGAACCTGGCACACCTCTGTAGTTTTCCTCAATTTGCTTTGGCAAATTGTAATATTTTTTCACTGCCCAACTGTTTTACATACACAGCATAAATTCCCCAAAGGCAGAACGACCTCCAAACGTGTTCTTAAAAATATTTCGTGAAGTCTAAAGACAGGAAAAGTAAGTGTAAAACATCTAAGAGATGTATTGGAATCTCAGCTTGAATTCTAATTGCAAGTACTTATGAAAATGTCAAAATTAACATGAAATAGCTGGCAGTTTTTCTAATAACTGTAAATTGAATTAGATAGTGTGTAATTGGAAAAATGCTTGCTTCGCTCAGGCTCTCTCAAAACAAGTCTTAGAATCTGTTAGCTGCAGCAGCCTTGCCCTCTAATGGCTGGAAATTGAAGGACAAGGCTAAATACTTTCGACTACAGGGAGGATAGAAACTAAGCAGAGGGATATGGCACCATGTCAGGAGACTCTTCCCTGACATGACATGAATCTTCATTCATGATTAAATGAAAGAATTTTAACCAAAGCCTACTTGATTTCAAGTCAAATGAAGCTTTTTAAAAATGGCTCTGCATTTCATATTACAAACTAAACACACAATGGAATTGTATCAACATGTAGCTAAATGTTTCTATACTCTTTTTTTTTTTTTTTTTTTTTTTTGCATTGAAGAGGAGGTTATACCGGTATGACTTTTCTTTTTTTTAAAGGGGAGGGGTTTTTTAAAATTTATTTATTTATTTGTTTTTATTTTTGCCTGTGTTGGGTCTTCATTCCTGTGCTCGGGCTTTCTCTAGTTGTGGCGAGCGGGGGCTACTCTTTGTTGCGGTGCACAGGCTTCTCATTGCGGTGGCTTCTCTTGTTGCCGAGCATGGGCTCTAGGCGCACGGGCTTCAGTAGTTGTGGCACGTGGGCTCAGTAGTTGTGGCTCGAGGGCTCTAGAGCGCAGACTCCGTAGTTGTAGTGCATGGGCTTAGTTGCTCTGGGGCATGTGGGATCTTCCCGGACCTGGGCTCGAACCCGTGTCCCCTGCATTGGCTGGCAGATTCTTAACCACTGAGCCACCAGGGAGGCCCCTGGTATGACTTTTATAGTGAGATGGCTGCCCCTTCACCACTCTGCAGAGTTTTAAACACTCACTGCCAGTTTTTGAAATAACTAAACTCTTGGATGAGACTTGTCAAAAGAATCAGCAGATGCATAAAAGAAAGTTATCAAGTTCAATAAGAGACAGAGGAAACTTTGTTGACGATGAACTCTCACTATAATTATGGCATTCCATATCTGACCACTATTAATAACTAAAAACCCTATGAGATTAAGAAAAGTGATCTAAACCAAGACAATAGGGAGTTCCCTTGTGGCGTAGTGGTTAGGGGCTTTCACTGCTGCGGCCTGGGTTCAATCCCTGGTTGGGGAAATGAGATCGATCCTCAAGCCATACGGCACGGCCAAAAAAATAAAAAATAAACCAAGACAATAAGATTAACCTCAGCCAACCTTGATTACTGCTAATCTTTATTTCTCCAGGTAATTATTACTTGGTGTGAATTATATTTATTTTTTACATGCTAATATAAATAATATATATTTTTTTACTTGTTAATATATATTGCTTCTAAAATCCTTCAAATTATTTCACATTTGTATATGTCTTATATGTTTAACTAAAATGTAATTCTCTCAGATGATAGGACATGATCTCCTCTTTTAATCCCAGCACGTTTCACAGCCACCTGGCCAACACCCAGCCCAACTTTCAGTACATACTTAATAATAGATGCAAATGTGGACCAAGCACCAATGTTTGCCTCTTCTCTCCACTTACAACTTCAATATATTTTGAACACCTGCAAAGCATCAGGCTTTGTGATGGGAATAGCTATGGCAAGATGAGCATCTGTTCCTACTCTCTGCCTCTACCGCACACAAAGAAACCCATCTCCTCCTGTATTCCATTAATAGTGAGTGATACCCCTATCGGTTCAGTCACCCATACAAGAGACTCTGGAGTCATCCCTGTCGGCTTTCTTTCCCCAACCCCCCAACCCATATGCAATCAGTCACCAGCTTAACCTGGAATCCTCCTGAAAGCAGAGCCTGAGGCAAGGATTTGGATGAAGGGTTTTAAAATTTGGACAGTGATCCCAGGGACTAGGAGTGGGGGACTGGAGAGAGAGGGAAGGAGGGAAGGTCAACACAAGGGCGTGTCCTGACATTGGTCACTCCCGTGGAAACTGAGGCTCAAGCCTGCCAGCACTGTGGGAGGACAGGGTAGAATTTGCCCTAGAATGTTTCTGACTGAGGAAAGCAGAAAGCATTTACCCACTGCTTTCATCGTTTGTTGTCAGGTTCACCTCATGAAACCTTAACTCCCCGCACATCTGGGCTGTGCACACATGGGTGCCATGTGGGTTCCTCTGGGTGTAACACTGGGAACAGAAAGCAAGATTGCTCTCAGGCTACTTCTGCGTGAATCTCGTGGCTGCAGCAATGGCTAGAGTAAAAAGTGGCCAAGAGGATGGGAGGCAGGGCACACGAGTGTCCAGTCCAGCTGCCAAGACTGTCGCTTCTTCCTCCTTGACGTCTCTCAGATCATTCTCCATCAGGGTCACCAACAAAGCCCTCCTCATGTTCTACCCAGATATCTGCAGAAGCCTCATAGCCTGTCAGCCTGGCTCCAGTTCATCTTCCAACCCACAGTCATAGCATCTAGTCTGCAAATCTGACATTGTCCTTCTCCTGCTTAAAACTCTTCTGTGTCTTTCTGTTCCCTAGGTGTAATGTCAGCTATCGATATTGTTATAATATTATCATAATATTTAAGGTTGTTTGGCCTGAGGCCACCCAGCACTGGAGCATGCAGGTTCTTTGGTGGTGCTAATGGCGGACTCCGGGAGGGCTCACACCAAGGAGTACTTCCCAGAACTTCTGCTGGCAGTGTCCTTGTCCCGGCAGTGAGCCACAGCCACCTCCCGCCTCTGCAAGATACCCTCCAACACCAACAGGGAGACCTGGCTCAGTCTCCTACGGAGTCACTGCTCCTTCCCCCTGGGTCCCGATGCACACGCTACCCTGTGTGTGCCCTTCATGAGTAGAGTCTGTTTCCCCCAGTCCTGTCGAAGTCCTGCAGTCAAATCCCGCTAGCCTTCAAAGTCTGATTCTCTGGGAATTCCTCCTCCTGTTGCCGGACCCCCAGGCTATTTTTATGATTCCCACAAACCCACCACCAACGTTCAGGAAGCCAGAACTTTGTTCTGATGATTTCACCAGTTTTGTTAAGAAGTGCCTAGTGAAGAACCCTGAGCAGAGAGCTACTGCAACGCAACTTTTACAGCACCCTTTTATCAGGAATGCAAAACCTGTATCAATTTTAAGAGACTTGATCGCAGAAGGTATGGAAATCAAGGCTAAAAGACATGAAGAATAGAGCGAGAATTGGAAGAGGAAGAAGAAAATTCGGATGAAGATGAGCTGTTATTTCCACACCATGGTGAAGACTAGCTCGGAAAGCGTGGGCACCAGGAGGCCCACCAGCATGATGAGTGAAGGGGCCCAGGCCGTGACTGAACATAATAGCACAATGTCAGAGTCTGACTTGGGGACCATGGTTATAAACAGTGAGGATGAGGAAGAGGATGGAACTATGAAAAGAAATGCAACTTCACCACAAGTACAAAGACCATCTTTCATGGATTACTTTGATAAACAGGACTTCAAGAATAAGAGTCATGAAAACTGTAATCAGAATATGCATGAACCCTTCCCTATGTCCAAAAATGTTTTTCCTGATAACTGGAAAGTTCCTCAAGATGGAGACTTTGACTTTGGGCTTCCCGGGTGGCGCAGTGGTTGAGAATCTGCGCCAGTGCAGCAGACACGGGTTCGCTCCCTGGTCCAGGAAGATCCCACATGCCGTGGAGCAACTAAGCCCGTGCGCCACAACTGCTGAGCCCGTGTGCCTAGAGCCCGTGCTTCGCAACAAGAGAAGCCACCACAATGAGAAGCCCGTGCGCTGCAACGAAGAGTAGCCCCTGCTCACTGCAAGTAGAGAAAGCCCACGTCTTTATATTATTATAAAGACCCAACACAGCCAAAAATAAATAAATTTATTTAAAAAAATATTATCATAATATTTAACCAAAAAGCATCACAACTGCATGTGAATCTACAATTATTTCAGTAAAAAACTTCAATGAAAAGAAGCTTCACAAACCAAGAGAAAAAGGATAGGTTAACCAATGAATAGCATAGGAAAAATGCAAGTGAGAATGCGCCAGTTTTGGAAACAGGATGTGAGAAGCGTGGTTTGATTAATACATATTTATTTAGGAAAGCAGTAAGTCAAGGCTGGCAGGACAGGACCAGATTACTGAGAGTCTTGAAAGCTGCAGAAAGGACTTGAAAATTCATCATAGAAGGCAGGACTCACCAAGCGTCTTGAGCAAGGAATTAAATGTCAGGATGTGAAACGCTGCTTCTAAGTTGTGTGTTACACTTAGAAAGACCTTCTTTACTCTGAAGCTATTAAAAAAATTCTCCATTGTGTCTTCCGGAGTTTTTGTTGTAATTCCTATTGTTTAATATAAAATCTTTGATCCATCCTGCTGTCAGGTGTAACATATGAATCCAATATCTTTTTTTTCTCAGATGGTTAACAAATTATCTCAACAAAGTTTACAGAATAATTTATTTTTTCACACTACAGTGTCGCCTTTACCATATAATAAATTCTTATTTTTGGAGGGATCAATTTTTTGACTTTTTATGTTATTCCATTGATCTGTGTCTTTAGGTATAGTAGAACACTATTACATATATATATGTGTGTGTGTGTGCTCTTGTGTGTAAACTAAATACAATCACATAATATACATTTTATTATATAATAGACAATAATATCATCAATACAATTAATGTACTATACAATAACTATTATGTACTAAATATTTTATTATCTGGTAGGCTCTATTCTCTTCCCACTAATATTTTCCCCTAACTGTTCTAGCTCTTTTGTCTTTGTTGATTTTTCTATAGAAACTTTCAAATCAGCTTGTTCAGCTCTCCCTCCCCCCACATACATCTCCAGAAAACATTAAGTTTTAGATGGACTTGAGAAGCACCGTGGGAGACCTTGAGTGACACCGCATCTCCCACCGTGCTCACTCTTAGCCCTGTGTGATCAGCAGGTTCGCCGGATAAGTGTTACTTCTCCTTTACCTGTGGAAACTAAGTTGAAGTCAGCAAATAAAACCCCTCACTTGGGGCTTCCCTGGTGGCGCAGTGGTTGCGAGTCCGCCTGCCGATTCAGGGGACACGGGTTCGTGCCCCAGTCCGGGAAGATCCCACATGCCGCGGAGCGGCTGGGCCCGTGAGCCATGGCCGCTGGGCCTGCGCGTCCGGAGCCTGTGCTCCGCAACGAGAGAGACCGCAACAGTGAGAGGCCCGCGTACCGCAAAAATAAAAATAAACAAACAAACAGAGCCCCTCACTTGAATTGTTCTGACTTAATATGCATCTGAGACTTTAACTTGGTCACTTCCAGCTGCTCCCCTCATTAAATTCAGACCACTAATATCGTACATTAGTATATGCCTTTTACCTTTGTGTGCAAACCCCACACATGAAAGCCTGAGTAATTCATCATTTACTTTGAATTGTGGGTTCTGTTTCTGGCCCTTCACAGGTGGGCTCCTCCTGTCACACAATATTTCTTTCTTTCCATTAATACCTTGGCTCTGCATCTTCATTGGGTCCTCCTGTTCAGTCTTCCATGGGCATCCTACGAGTTTTGTGCGGGCAGTCTCATGCATCTTGCCTATTCTATGTTTGCCCAGTCTGATCACTCTGCAACTGAAAACATTTGAATGATATACATACATCATCAATATACCATTACCCTGATTTGTTTTGGAAAGTTCTTCTCCTTCATCCATTCAGTCCAATCTGCACTGAAACCCTTTTTATTTTGTTTAGAATGTCTCTCAGCGTCGCTCACCCTCTCTCCATTGCCACTGCCATTAGTGCTGACTGTAATGTTTTTCAGCACTGGAACAGCCTCCTAACTAATCTTCTCTACTTCAGCCACTTTCTTGCTCTTTCACCCTGTACAGTGCTGCCAGATTCGTTTTCCAAGGCAGCACTTCACATCCTGTCATTTAATTCCTTGCTCAAGAAGCTTGGTGCATCCTGCCTTCTGTGATGAATTCTTAAGTCTTTTCTGCGGCTTTCAAGACTCTCAATAATCTAAACCTATCCTGCCAGCCTTGACTTACTGTTTTCCCAAATAAAAGCTAATCGAACCAAGCTTCTCAAATCCTCTCTTGAGAACAGGCTCCTTCCCATATCTATTCTTTTCCTTATGTTGCTACCCTAAGCTGGAAAGTCTTCTTCTCATTTCTCTCTCCATCCATATCCTATCCATCCTTCAAAATCTCATCACCATCTCTCTCTTTCGGCAGGCGGACTCTCAACCACTGCGCCACCAGGGAAGCCCACCATTCTCTCTTGATCTCAACCTTTGGGTTGCTGTTCCTTCGTACCTGAATACTTAACTTGATCCTCATAACACAATCTTATGCGATTATTCTTATGTTATCATGATCTCAATTTAATGATGAGCCTGTTGCTCAGGAAGGTTAAGCAACTTGCCCAGAGTTAAGTTACATCCATGAAGTGATGAAACTAGGATTCAGACTCCGGCAGTCTGGCTTCAGAGGCCATGTCCCTAACCACCATGCTGAACTGCCTCTTTTCAAACTGTGTGACTCTCAGCTTGTTTCCTTAGTCCTTTCTCAGCCTGACTGTCAAGTATTCCATCTGCCGTTGGTGACGTATCATCTTCCCTGCTTTGTATACATCCTATTTATTGCTTCCCTGGAGCCCATCATGTAGGAAGGACTTAATAGGATTTACTGCATATGCGCAGGGAACTTAGTGGCCTTACCAGCATTTCTTCAGCACCTAAAAAAAGTTTTTTAAAAAATAAAAAAAACAGGATCTGACACATAGTAAGTGCTCAAAGATTATTTGTTGAATAAATGACTAAATGAATATTGGATTGATTCACAGTTTGATAAATATATGACCATGTCAGTGTATCCTTCTCAAGTTTTTCCATTCATATAAATGTGCACATCTGTATTTTATGTACAGGTCTCTCAGTTGCCTCTAGGCCATGACTGATGATTAGCTGGATTTTTTTTTTCTGGATAAAATGGATGCTTAGTTGTTATCAGCTAAGTTAGTTGTTGCCTCTACGGATCTAAAGGCACTTCCCAGGGCACGGCAGGTCTTGGAGTTCAGCTCTCTGTTATAGCTGATGAAATTAAGTTACACCAATTTAATTAGACTAATATTTTACTCTCAAAAGCAAAAAGAAACACTTTTGCTAGGTTTAGCTGCCTTAGCAAATAGTACTTTTAAACTTGAGGGCTATAACACTTGCTTATTTATAAGTAAATAAAATGTTATCGATGATCCAACAAAATTTAATTTTTAGAAGTGTTTCTTCTTCGTGAAGAAGTTCTTCTAACCTGGAGAAGGGCATTATTTGCTTCATACCCTAGTCCTGAAGGCTACTTTGGTTTCTACTTTTCATCCAGTATCAATTTTAATATTTTGGCTAAAAGATACCTCAAGTAATCCTCTCTAAATGTTATTAGTGGAAGTCAGGGTTCTACAGAGCAAAATCTGTATTTAATTTATTTGCAAAGCCACATTTAGCATTGAGAATTTTAAAATTCAGTCAAAATAAGTGATTTTACATCCAGGGCTGAATTAACACCGAGTTTTCAAAAGGCTTTTCTTTTGAGAAATTCAAAGCTTCTCATTAAGTCTGCAGTCTTCCAAAATTGTGCTGTTTTCCAAGATAGCCTTATTAGTCCCTTTTTGCAAATAACAAAATTGTGGCAAGAAAGCAATTAAATATCTTTACCAGGGTCTATTGGGATGGTTTCATAGTGGGTAGGCCTTTGACTTATGATCACACCATCACTGGTAAATTAGAAGAGGCTACAAACAAAGAAGGAAGAAAAAAGATTAGCAAGGAGGAAGGCAAATGTAAGAACAGAATTTGTCATCAGGACCCTTTTAACATGGGGTCCCAGGGAGTTGAGAAAAGGGAGGGGAAAAAAAAAACAGACCTTAATTAATCATAGTACTTTTCAAGGCAGAGAAGAAATATAGAGGGCTTCCCTGGTGGCGCAGTGGTTAAGAATCCACCTGCCAATGCAGGGGACACAGGTTCGATCCCTAGTCCAGGAAGATCCCACATGCCACGGAGCAACTAAGCCCGTGAGCCACAACTGCTGAGCCCGTGTGCTGCAACTACTGAAGCCCATGTGCCTAGAGCCCGTGCTCCGCAACAAGAGAAGCCACCGCAATGAGAAGCCCGCACACCGCAACGAAGACCCAACACAGCCATAAATAAATAAATAAATTTATTTTAAAAAAAAAGAAAGAAACAGAGGTTATCTCATCTCATCCACTCATTTAAGGAGTTAGGACTGGAGCGTGAAGGTTGGAAATACCACATGGAGTTGCCCTCATTATGATGGTGTTGACTGTAAAGCCTAAGCTAAATCAGGTATTTATCAGAGAGCGTGAATTTAGAAATAGAATGTCATGAACAAACTTGTGAAATATAGGAAAGTCTGAAAAGGGTGTATGTTAAGTTCTGGAACAAAATTATAAAGCCTGGAAGTGATGGCCATCTCCTAAACTTTTCCAGTCTATTGCTCACCAGTCTACTTATTATGACGGCCTAGTTCAGTTTCATGCTTGTGCAGAAAAGGAAGACACAGTCATCTCAAGATGACCAAATCACCATGGTGGACCCACTGTCACCACCCCGCCACACACACACACACACACACACACACACACCTACACATGCTCACTCACACCCTCTCAGTGACTGAAATTGACAGCTTTTTTTTTTTTAATGTTAAACTCTTCTTCCTGGGTTCTTTTCTTTAATTATAAATAAAACTGGTAGGTCTGGCATTTTGTTACCAGCATCTTTTAATGAACCTACCCATCCACAAGGTTATGTACATCTCGTGCATAAATGTTTGGATTATTTATATTCTGATATGGTTAATTCATTCTCTCTTTCTTTCAACGAGTACTCAGCACCTACTCGGTAGCCAGTGCTTTGGCAGATACTGAGAATGCAGTACTGAAAAACACAGATGTAGTTACAGCTTTCATGGAGTGTATAATCTGTCAGGGAAACAGACGTTAAACAAGTGACTGGAAGAGGTGATCAGGCTGTGGGAAGAGTATTACATAAATCAAGAGTCCCAGGTATTACAAAACTTCTAGGGATGGAGATTAGAAGACAGGGCACAGGGTATGCTATGCAGATGGAAAGGTGGGCAGGGGCAAGTATATCATAAGTATGTGAGGCTTTATTCTGAAAACAATGAAAAGTCTCAGGTCGAATTGTGGTCAGGGAGGGGGGCGTGACATGACAGGATCTGCATTTGAAATCTTTTGCAAGGGGAAGATGCTTGGAGTAGGGCAAGATAAACTGTTTTGGTTTGGTATAGAATTGGCATGGTAGAGGAGACTGATAGGAATGAAAAGATTAAGACACATGTCTGAGGTAGAATCAGTCATTGCTCCTTGAGTGATTGAATGTGGAGCTGGAGGATGGGGGGAGTTAAGGAAGATCCTGGGTTTCTGCTGGTTGGAGCAATTCGATGGAGGGTATTACTGTAGGTGGGGAAGACAGGTACAGAGGGGCGGGAAAGATAAGTTCTGCTTTGGATATGCTGAGTTTCAGATGCTCATGTGAATGGAGACATCCAGCAGTCAGAAGAGAGGGCTGGGCTAGATATATAGAATTGGAAATTATCAGTATCCAGAGAAAGGGTAATTATATATACCTATCTATATATATCTACATCTGTATCTATATCTATATTCCATGAGGGGTGAGATCATGTCTGGAACAATGGCGGCGCTCACTGATTATTTGCTGGAAGTTGTTGAATTGAAGCCCTTTGGTGAAATCAAGGATGAGGATAAAAAGCCTGTGGGTCACCCATGTTTTAGCACTCTTTGAGGAGTGGGAAACAAAGGAAACAAGAGCATCAGTCCCAAGAAGAGGATAACATAGAGATGTGGCATCACAGAATCAGAGGGAAGAATTTTTGAGAAGGGAGGATGGTTCATCATTGTTGGAAGTGGCTAGGAGGGGCAAAGCAAAAGAAAACTAGAAAAATGGAGACAGTGACGGAAGTGCTGGTCTGAATTGCCCTGATGAGGTAGGCAGAGGCACCCCTGGGTTCATCGACATCGTCTCTCCTAAAGAGGATGTTCTCTCTCAGGATCACTTACCAGGGGAAGAAGTAGGTCCTCAAGGGCAAGGGAATCCCACATCACTCTGCTTTTTTTTTTTTTTTTTTTTTTTGGGACGCGGGCCTCTCACTGTTGTGGCCTCTCCCGTTGCGGAGCA
>NC_041223.1:16820603-16840737 GCF_002837175.3 Physeter macrocephalus | reverse complement strand
CGCGGCACGTGGGATCTTCCCGGACCGGGGCACGAACCCGTATCCCCTGCATCGGCAGGCGGACTCTCAGCCACTGCGCCACCAGGGAAGCCCCCACTCTTCTTTTTTAAAAAATAAATATTTATTGAGAACTTGCTATATGCACAGTCTAAAGCGATTAGCATGCTAAGTTCCTCTGAGAAGCAGAAGCCAAGGTGAGATTGGACATGCAGAGATTTATTGGGAGAAATGCTGGTGAGGGAAAAGGGAATTGGAAAAAGACATCATACCTGCTGTAGGTCTGACCCCTGTGAAGAACAGAGAAGGAAGAATTGGGTAGGCAGAAGCTCAGACTACAGTGCAGCTCTAATAAAGTTTTGGCCAAGCCAGTGGGGAATCTTCAAGCCAAAGTCATCCATCGGAGGAGTCCTGCAGCTTGCAGGAATGGGCCTGCTATAACCTCCCTGCTAGTCTTTGGCTTAGAGCAGCCCGTGGCCTCAGCAGGAATGAGGTGATAGATTCAGAGCAAAGCATCTCGGACCATAGGTCAGTTACTCTCCCCACAGCAGGAGAGGTTCATACCTGCCACACATACATTATCTCATGTAATCTTTACAGCATCCCTCTAAGATAAATATTATTATGCCCATTTCACAGATGAGACACTTAAGGACTACAGAAGCTATGTAACTTGCTTAAGTTTACACAACTAGTAAGAAGCAGAGCCTGGGTTTCAACCAATGGTGCTCTGGAGCTGGCTTGGACTGGCTCTGAGCAACTGTTAAATTTTCAGGAATTGTGCTATTTAGTTGACATCAAGATGGTGGCTTGAATGTGGCCATGGTAGGCATATTTACACCATGGAAATCTGCAAATGCTATAAAATCAGGTCTTTGTTTTTTCAGGAAGGGTGGTTGTTACACATTTACCACTGATCTGCCACTGATGGCAGATCAGTGGTAGATCATATGCCACTGATCTGAATCCAGGTCATCTGACTCCAGAGTTCCCCCCTCCAACTTCTATACTACAGGCAATTCGCTTAACGATTTTCTGGTTCATTTATGATACCAAAAATTCCTTAAGCCACCCTCCTTCTTCTGAATCCGTGTAGCAAAAGGGTTGTCATGCCCTGTGTTTTGTCCTCCCTGCGTTTCACCATCACTGTTGTGCATCCTGCTCCCTACCTACACGGAAACTTTCTCCAGGATAACAAGAGAAATTATCTTATACTTCCTCGTATTCCTGCCCCCGCCCACAACCCGACTGCTGAATAAGCGTTTACCTTCGAAGGCAGCACTGATTTATGTACATACCTCTACTGACGATTAGGGATTGGTAATCTATGAAATTATGTAAAATGTTGGGTCCGCTACAGTTATATCTGTTACCACTCATATGCATTCCTGCATCTTACATTTATAAAGGCAGACACTACTGGAAAGTGTGTTTCAACCTCAAGATGACCTTTGAAGAGGACTGTAACATCCATTACAGCCCAGTGATGTAATTGATATGCTTCCTGCCTACTCCTACCCACAGACCAGAGGATATATTAATTACCTGCCTGCCTGGCCACTGGCAGCTTATTGTGAAATTGTTTATCCTCCCAGCTCTGCATTCTCCTGCCTGGGAAATAAAATTTTGCATGCTGGCTGTGTCATGTGCTCCAGAGTCGGAGAGCACAGCATCTGTAGAGAACAACCCAAGAAAGGTTAGGATGGAAAGAAGCCCGGGGACTTTGGCCACTGTAGAAAGTAATGTGCCCTAAGTGTCCCTGAGTGTCAGAAGACTCAGGTTGCAGAGTCACTTCAAACTGCAAAATATGAGAGCTACTAAAAATATTTCTAGGGCACATGAACCAGCTGAGGAAGAAGCTTATGCCAGGAAGCCTGCTTCCAGATGAAAAAGCAGGTCTGTCCTGACAGCAACCCTTGCCCTCGAGCAGAGCTCTTTGAAATCTTCTGACATTGCAAAAGAATCTGTAAATCACCACTTCTGCACCACTTCCAAAAACGTTTCTTCCTTATTAATTTATTTAAAAATACTTTTTAAATAAAAAGTAAGAGAGAGACCCTTTTCTTGGCACTTGGGACCATCGGGGAATAGGACACAAATTGCTATTGCTGTGGAGCTCACGTTCAAGTTTTATTCTTTGCTCCAACCCTCTTCATCTTCATCGCATGTGTATGTGTTCATTTATCAAACGTGTATCATTCAGCCAAACAGGCTCTGGGCGTCTGCTCTGGGCCACGTGCAGTGGTAAGGGCTGGGGAAACAAGATAGACTTTGCTCTTAGAAATACAGTCTAAGGGGAGAGGCAGGCACATAGCCCTTGGGTCCTAACACCAGGGCATTATCTACAAGCATCAGTGGACGGCTGTGGAGGTCATGTCCAGGAGGCTTCCTGGAGGAGGTGACACGAGTTGAGTCTTACTGGATAAGTAGAAGGCAGCCAGGCAGAGAGGGAATCACTTGAAACAGCTTGCTGCACAGGAGGAACTAAAGACAGCAAAGGTTGCTGGGGCATAAAGGATGAGGCGGGAACAGGAGCCCAAGATTGGACAGGTAGGCAGAGCCTGCATCATGATGTCAATTCCCTGGTTAATTTCATTTATTTAAAAAACAGCAACACCCTAAACTTCCTGACGTTCATTTCGGCTGGTGTTCTCCGTTGAAAGACAGGCAGGAAGCCAGAGGAGGCCGCCCCTCTGGTCTCTAACCTGCAGGTGTAGACCTGCGAGGTGATGCACTGTCTCATGCTCTCTGCCCCCTCCCAGCCACACCCCAGCCCTCTGCACTTCAACACTGCAACTTGCCTCTTTCCATTGCCAAATCCACTATTCAGAGGAGACCTCTGCCTGTTTCCAAGGATGCAGCTAGCTTGTTCCTCCTCCACATTGCCCTGCTTCCGGGTAATTCATGGTAATTCACTGGCCTGTCAGTCAGCAACTCAGAGCCTGCACTCTCTGCCACCCACATTCCAACACCCCTTTACCACCAGTGAGTGAGCCAGGAGTGAGCTTTACAACTGCTTCTGTTCCTCTGGAATGGCCCTTCTAGAAATGTAGGAACCTCATCAGTCCTCCATCAGCCAGTAAAAATGGGATAATAGATGTTCAAAGGCTTTGAAAATACAAGAAACACGTAATTCACAGTGTTCTTGTTATCATTGGAAGCCTCTAGACTCCTAAAGAAGCAATTTATGGCTTTGTGGGAACTTCAGGAAGGTGGGGTTCTTTGACCGTAGTAAGTGCCCCCAAGTAAAAACCTTGGTTAAAAAGTTTAAAAGGTTGAAAAGGATTTAGGACAGTGAAGGGAGGGGAAGAACCGAGGTGGCATATTGAAGTCAGAAATTTCAGGGCCTTCCCTCTGTGAAGGAGTAGTTAAGCCACAGCAGAAATCCAACGCCTGGGTCTCCATTACTTTTTACAAACTGCATTAGCATTTTACCAATACTGTAGACTGATTTGACAGAGGGCCAGGGCGTTAAGGGGAAAAAAAGAACCCATGAGACCCTTACCAAAATAATGGATAAACAAAAGTGATGGTCTTTATCCTCATTCAAATAAACTGAAAATGACTTGGATTGCGTTAATGGAAGCATCTGTTCTAACAAAAGCAGATGCAGATTATGTGTCTCCAACTCTGTCCCGTGTCTTTCCAGGTTAACAGATAATTTACTAAATTAAGGCAGCCACGTTTACTCTTCCAAAACGGGACCTGTAAAACTGAGACATCAAAGCCCAACCAGGGCCATTGACCATTCTCATTTGAGAGGTGAAGGCTGTGTCTAATCTTCACATCTCTTCCTCAAATACAAGAGTTAATAAGTTGCCAGTTCATATGGTAAATGACAAACTTTCTTGAGTTTTTGGTAATCGATGAGTTTTTACTTTATTAATTCCACTCTTCTCCATTTGTAATTTAGATGGAGGAACTTTTAAGTCAATGGAAATGCAACTAAAGAAACAGGGCCACTCTGTGAAGAAATTTCACATTTAAATATTTAAAAAAAATATGTGTGTAGGGTAATAAAGTTCAAAAACCATTGCTTCCTTTGTTCTTTTTAATATTTTATTTGGAATTTGGCATTAGAGTCAGGACAACACACAGTAACCAAAATAGACTTTCATATAAAAAATACTAAAAAGGGTTATACACCAAAATATTTTTCTTTTTATCTATTATATTTTAATTCCTTATATCTTTTATTTTAAAATATTTATATTTGTGTGGCAGATTTACGGTTGCTTTTTATTTTCCTTTTTTTGCTTAACCGTATATTCTATAATAAACATGGGTTGATTTTATAATAAAAATATTGGAGGAGCAAGACTAAGCTTTGACACCAAGGAGATCTTTCTTGCTTTTGAATTTGAATAGTTAAGCAAATTAGTGCGTTAAGATTGAGAAGCCAAAGAGAACATTCAGGGACAAGTTAACTGGATGTTACTTCTCCATTTACCTGTTTGACCTCATTCACATGACACCAGGGTGTTCTCATGGATAAAATTATAATCCCAGATATACAGACTTTCAGATTCATATTTTCCATCTTGGCGCACAGAAGCTTTACTTTGGGGATTTTGCCAAAAATTCTTGTGTTTCAGTCATTTGCCTTTTCTCTGTGAAAGCCAGTAGGGAACAGTAGTAGGCGCTGATCATCTGCAGACCCACAGAGAACAGTGCTAGGAGGCTCTGTATTAATTGATTGAGAAGTTCTTTTAAAGCACCAACTTCTTTCTAAAACAGTTTGGATCAAATAATGAGACTGGCTGCGAACCACAATATTTATAAGAGGTGTAAATTTGAAATCTGCAGTGATGTTCTTTTAGGAGTCTGACCTAGAAATGGAAAGAGGAGAATGGGCCAAGTTGATTCAGTAGGGCCTGGAACTGATGGTACTTCCTCATTCACTTGAGAAATGCTGGCTGAATATCTGCTCCGGACCGGGCACCCTTCAAAGCCCTGGGACCACGCCGAACCACACAAAGTCCCACCTCTCTTAGAGCTGATACCCTAGTGAGGAGAAACAAATAGTAAACAAACAGATAGACAAATATAATAGGCAGTAGTCAGGTGGTGATAATTGTCCATGGATAAAGTCCAGGAGAGTCTATGAACTCCAACAGAGGAAAAAAAATACGTCATTATTTTCACTAACTTAGCATTTCCTTCATTTCTGAATATAGGCAACAAACTATAGCAGTATTCACAATACCTATAATGTCACCAATAGAATTCATTTCTATTTTATATCAATTACTCTTATTAGAGATCTCTTTAAGTAGTCATTCACACTACCATAATACCTGGATTGATATGATAGTAGATATTAGACCCACTGAGAAATCTTATTTAATATTTTAACAAGCACATATATTACTTACCCCGACTTTTTAGTATTTTGATAAATAATTCAATATATTTGGTTTTCTTTCTACTCTTATATGTTTTTTTGTTTTTGTTTTTTTTGCGGTACGCGGGCCTCTCACTGTTGTGGCCTCTCCCGTTGCGGAGCACAGGCTCCGGACGCGCAGGCTCAGTGGCCATGGCTCACGGGCCCAGTCGCTCCACGGCATGTGGGATCTTCCCGGACCGGGGCACAAACCCACGTCCCCTGCATCGGCAGGCGGACTCTCAACCACTGTGCCACAGAGAAGCCCTATATGTTTTATTTTACACATTTAAGCACATTGATCTGAGAAGTGGGTCCTTAGACTCCACCAGACTGCTGAGAGGTCAATAGCAGAAGTGCTTTATGCAGTCTTTCCTTATCTCCTCACAGAGTTGAAAGGGCTGAAATTGAGCACAACTAATGGTTTTTACTGCTCCTTCAAAGACATTCTTAAGTTAAAAAAATTTTTGAAGTGTGTGCAGTGGTGAAGAGTACCATGATATCTAGTCAAGTCTGGTCCACTGTCTCTTCTTTTTTTAAATTAATTAATTAATTAATTTTTGGGTCCGTTGGGTCTTCGTTGATGCACGTGGGCTTTAGTTGCGGCGAGCGGGGGCTACTCTTTGTTGCGGCGCACAGGCTTCTCATTGCGGTGGCTTCTCTTGTTGCAGAGCATAGGTTTTAGGCATGTGGGCTTCAGTAGTTGTGGCACGCGGGCTCAGTAGTTGTGGCTCACTGGCTCTAGAGCGCAGGCTCAGTAGTTGCGGCACACGGGCTTAGTTGCTCCGCGGCATGTGGTATCTTCCCAGACCAGGGCTCATACCTGAGTCCCCTGCATTGGCAGGCAGATTCTTAACCTCAGCACCACCAGGGAAGCCCCTGGTCCACTGTCTTGATTCATGCTAATGAGCCAACCACTTATTACCACCATTTTGCACCATCAGTGCCAACGTTGACACCATCAAAAATACAAATAACACCTTAGTATGATTATGAAAATAGTTTTGATCTTGTGGACCCCTAAAAGGGTCTCAAGTCTCACCAGCAATCTGTGGACCACACTTTGAGAACCACCGTGCTAGATTAAGTGTCAAGTACAGAAATTCTTTTAAGCGCTTGAAACCACCAAGGGGACTCTATTTGCATAAAAATATTGTTGGTGGTGGTTGTAGTTTGCTCTCCAACTCTTTGAAATGGAATTTTAAAAATCTTGGTAAAAAATAATCTTCTGTTGACAGTTTTGGATGGGCCAATGCTGTAATACAAGTTAGGAAATACATCTTACGGCAGAGACATTCGCCTCCTGTCAATATCCAGTACGGAGGGTCTTCACCTCCTTCATGTCCTGAACCGCTTTAGCAGTCTAGTGACGCCTACGGACCTCTCAGAATAATGTTTTTAAATGCATAAAATAAAATACTTAAGATTACAAAGAAAACAAATCATACTGAAATACAGTTATAGCCCCAGACCCCTTTGCGAGGGTGGGGGAGTGTCTGTACTCTGTACTCCAAGTTAATAACCACCTGCTTCCCTCAGTCTTTACTGGCAAGGAGAAACAGCTAGGGATGACATTTGTTTTTTAATGCATCTGTTTCCATGTCAGTTGACATCTTAAATCCCCAAATTCTGACTATCAATGAGATAGATTTAGACCTAACAAGTCCAGAGCAAGAATGTGGAATAAGGAGAATGATTTTCTGCTCCACTTTCTGTAAGACTGAGCAGCACATGCCTCCTGCTAAATCCTGACTCTTCCTAAAGGAGAACGGTCCTGGGCTGCAGACAGGAAGATCTTGGGCACTGTCTCCCTAACTGTCTAGGACTACCGAGAATTCTCTAATGGGACTTTCTAAAATTTTGGTTACTCTTTTTGAAAAACAGTAATTGTTTCATATCAATAACTCCCTTCCTTTTCTCTGCTTCTTAAATCAAAGCAGCATCCTTAGGCTTATTGTACTTTGAGAAACTATCTAGCCCTTAGTGCTAAAAGGGAAGCAGCAAAGAATTTACGGTATGGTTACCGAAAGAGTGAAACCAATCATAACCCCTTGGGGAAATTTTCCACTCTTCTGGTGAAAGGTTTGTGGATTTTTGCAAACAACTCATTTATCCACTTTCATAGAAGAGAATGTTGGTGCTGATAATTGAAAACAGCTGATAATCCAAAAATCAACTGTATTTAGTCTTGGAATTAATAACGGCATTCTAGCATTGTGACCTCCTCTGATTGTGTTTTTCTTGGGCTGATATTGAAATGAATTCTTCTTCTTTGACTTAAGGGTGGAGAGGTAAGTTGGTGATTTGAAAATATCCCAAGAGTAGGAAGCCAGCCTGCGATTTTAAATTTGCCACAAATGATCTACCAGGTGGCTGTTCACCACTTCGTTAGTCAAGGGTTTCACTGGGGTCCTAGTAAGTCTTTTCATGAAGGAAATCATGCTCCCTATAAACCACAGCTCTTCTTCCGGACCCCACGACTAAGCTCTTTTAGTTTTCACCCTGCTTTCCTTGTATTTCTCACTGCATAGCTTTCCTTCTAGGGGTGAGCTGAACTGTCAAGCCCTTGTATTTCCACGACTATTTTATCCAATGTTGCTGAACCCCTGATAGCCCTTAATCAATGCATTCAAAAACAAAACCGCCTGTTCACTCCTGTGGTTCTCTCACCCAGTCAATTCTTAGTCACTCATGATTACACGGTCTTAAGAAACTGAAATTCCCAGTTCATCTAAAGTAATCATTCTGGCTCTTTAGTTTCAATTTCTCTTTATTAAACCTATTGTGGATTCTTTATGACCTTCTGAGTTGGGACTACAGGGCCACAGAAAGGAGAGGCTGTGAGCCTTAAAAAATCTACAGACATGTTGTTTATGCCCTGGATAACCAGAAGTTGAAAGTGTGACTTTTGTGGTGAGTTTTGGTCTCTTAGGCCAAAACTGTTAGACTATTGGATGTGAAAGAAAGAAAAGGGAATTCTAAACCTCTTCAGCTGGGAAGGCAAAATCATCAAAATTCTATGAGGTTAAGACAGTTTCTGTGGCTTTTAGAAACTTGTGTGGCCCAAAGGAATCATAAATAATTGTTATGGTGTAAAACCCTTGAAGAACATACTTGGTTTCCCAGGAATTCCTGCCATTCTTACACTCACAAAGTCTCACGTCGGTGGAGAAGCTCTGTTGGAGCCTGATTTGTCTGCTCAGTACTACCTCCAGGAAATACTGAACTGTGTGGGGACTTAGCCTACCCCTGAGGCTTCTTTTAACAGGTGAAATGAACAGATACGAGGTGACTGATGCATTTCTTTCCAGTTCGTAATTCAACTTTGAAGTAAAATCTGCAGTGGTCCTTCTGGTCTCCGGCCTAAGTTTTACCGGCATCTTTTCTTTCTGGTGTTACACGGAAAGCAGTCAAGTTAAAATGTATTTCCACGGTTTTATTAAGATCTAGAGTGGGAAAACTGTAGACCCATAAGATCCACTGGCAATCCACTCAAATGATATCATACTACCACCCCACAGAAAGCCCACAGAGTGGTGACCTATTTTTCTATGTGACTAGGTAGGAGAGAGGGCGGTGGATCTCTCCATAAACCTGTCCTCCTGCTTATTTTAAGGGCTTGATCAGCATCTCAACATTAGTCGTGCTAGAAGGACAGAGAGTCCTATTGACTCTATGCTTCCAAATAGAATCAGCATAGCCCCCTTTTGCAAAGATTGCTGCCATCTATGTGCTGGGCCGAATGCACAGGGCAGAATTGCCCACAGGGGGCTGGTTAACCAGGATAGCACTATCAGAGCTCACGGCAGAGCTGCTGGTGGCAGAGATCCAGCCACATGGCTTTTCTGGGCCTTCAAGACTAGAATCACAAAGCCCCAAAGTCATTATTCCTCTAAGTGGAGCCCACATCTGGAATGTACTTTTTCTAGCAGGGAGTGGGTTAGAGGTCATTTAATGACATTTCAGTCCTCCAGATGTCTACTAAAAAAAAGTATCCGTAATGATATATCTTCATCCACAATATCATTTAAGTATTTTTTGATTAAAATGCACCAGTACTTTCATTCTGGATTTCACTCTGCTGCTGAATTTTTTATGATGTTGTTTATTGAAAAACAGCCCTGTCTTCTGAAAGCTTTTACCAGATTTCCATGGTGATTTGCTAGGCATAGCACAATTCAAATTAAAATTTCATCATCTTCAAAGGCTACTTTTATGAGCTATAAAAGAGCACCTGCCCGGCCCTGGGTGGGTACCATCATACAGAGAGGAGACATGAAGCTTTTCTTCCAGAAGTTTAGAGTCTATATAATACTAATAAAGAAAATGTAGAGTGAAGATTATGCCATTTTTGTGTTCGTGGTATACTTCACATATTGGAACTTTCGGTGACACACTTGAAGCAATTAAAAGATTCAAAGCAACACCATTATAATAAAGTCACTGCTACAATATATTAATATCTTGCAGGGTCTGTAAGAAGAATCCTCAGGAATCATACTCTTTAAGGTCTGGCTTAAACTGTGCTTTGGCCCTATACCTCTGACATCCTCATGAAGCAGAAATGATCACATTTCAATAAACATGTGACCTTGCTTTGGCATGGACTTGACATTTTACCAAACGTCTTTCCTCTGACTCAGCAAGGTGCACTCCCCATATCCATCACACACATTTCTGCACTCTGTATTCTTTCCAATAGAACTCCCTGAAGGAAAAAAAGCATGAACAGCCCATACAGGACCCCCAAGCGAGATGGTGTAGAGATTTCACTCTATCTACGTGTTTGGCCCCAAACACATAGCAATGATAGACAGAATATTTAAAAAGGAAATCCAAAGAGTGTCCCCATGCCTGGAACAATACCAGAGTGATGAGCAGTGGTGAAATCACAGGACAGCTGAGCTCTGGTCCAGAATGGGGCAGCGGCAGCCAGGCATTGGGCTCCCTGTCAAGATGGGGGCCAGCACCAGGCTCAGCGCCTTCAGGGCCTGAGGTGGGGCGCCACACTTCCCTCACAGTCAAGCAAAGAAAGCCAAACAAAACGACTGCTGACCCATCACTGGGACTATGGCTTTTAAAGGGTAGACCTAGAGAGGTGGTAGAACAAAGCCACAGCCTATGAACAGAATAAACAAAGTTAAATTTACACTCAAATATTTTAGAGTAAAACTGCAGGATATCAAGGAAAAGGAAGAAAAACAGATGACCAGTGAAGGAAGCATAATTAGGCTGATAGCAGATTTCCCATCAGCAACAGTAGATTCCAGATGACAGCAGAGTAATATCTTCAGAGCGCTGAGGGAAAATAACTATCAACCTAGGATTTTATATCCAGCTACACAATCACTCTATAGACTTTTTCAGACATAGAAAGCGTTAACCACTTAACGACTCCACTAAAAGGATCATTAAAAGATGGACTATGAGGAGAAGTAAGGAAGGTGCAGGACACAAGGTGCAACAGTGAATATAGCCATTGATTAACACATGTTGGTAAAATGAGTTAAATATTGAGTGCTAAGAGTTTTTTGTGTTAAAAAAGGATTAGATTTAGACAACATTGATAAGATGGGATGGGCAGTGTTTAATGGGTAATTAAAAGTGCTAAGATCTTTCCAGATTCAGGAGAAATATAGAAAAACCAAATTACTTCAGACTTTACTAGAAAAACATTAATCAAGTTTGAATGTTAAACATTTTTAAATGACTCTTCCATCAACTCACCTTTCTGACCATTCATTTATGAATGATTTCTTCAAATTCTGCACCTCTCCTCAGTACTTCTCAAGTAATGAGGGTTTTTTTTGTTTTGTTTTGTTTTGTTTTTTGCGGTACGCGGGCCTCTCACTGCTGTGGCCTCTCCCGCTGCGGAGCACAGGCTCCGGACGCGCAGGCTCAGCGGCCATGGCTCACGGGCCCAGCCGCTCTGCGGCATTTGGGATCTTCCTGGACCGGGGCACGAACCCACGTCCCCTGCATCGGCAGGTGGACCCTCGACCACTGCGCCACCAGGGAAGCCCAATGAGAGTATTTTAAGCTGCATTGTTATCGTTTGTGTTTTTTAAGCTGTCAGAACCACATATCTGGGGGAAAAAAATCTTAGAATGTTAAAAAATGTAAGGGTAATTGTGAAAATAGTAGAAAGAAAATCTTTAGATTCTAAAGCAGAAGAAGAAAGGCAGGCGGTATTATTAAAAACTTTAAAAACCAACAGAAAAGAAAAAAAAAGAAGCAAAGAAAAAGAATAGCGAACAAAACACAAAGAAAGAAAGATGCAAAAATAAATCCAAATATATCAATAATCATAATAGAGGTAAATGATTACATTCATCTATTAAACAGGGAGAGGGAGTCATCTGTTGAAAAGAGAGACTGGAAGTAAAGGGATGAGAAAAGGTCACCATTTAAATGCTAAAAAAAAGTTTATAAGACAAATTTTAATATAAGGTAAGAGCATGAATAAAAAGGGACACCACATACAAATAAAGGGAACCACTACCAAGAATACATTCTATATAAATGTTAGTAAAGTTACATTCTGTAAACTACAAGTAAAGGGAGACAGGCACAATTATTTGTCAGCTACTTGAGGCCAGGGTGCTTACCATGATGCCTTATGTACAGTAGATGCCTTAATTCATTAAATAATTAAAGAACCTTGGCATTGGTTTGTTGAAGATTTCAGCTTGATTTATTTAAACACAACAAGCAACCGATTTTGAGCTACCCCAAATTGAGACTCTCTGAAATCAGATTGCATTTGACCAAATTGTGGCATCATAGATGTAAACTTTATGAGAAAATTCTAGTTGAAAGTTTAAAATTAGAATCCCAGGTGAAGTTTATCATGTGTTTCATTTCTAATCAAGAGCACTAGAGGATTGATAGCCCTTCTCTACCGCTTTCTCTTGAGTCTTCCTTCAGCTAGTCACTGAATTCAGTTCTCATAATTTATGATTCTATAAAATTTATGGCTGAAATTTTTTGTCAAGATGGACTTTCATAAAGTGTCCCACTTGTATAAAATTTAGAGTATCCAGTGGTTTCTTAAGTAACTCCCACTGGGGCTAACCTCCGCTTAAAGATATTCTTTGTGCAAATATTCCAGACATTATATGTAGAAGGAAGGGAAATGATCGTTAGCCAAAAAAACTATAATTATGAAAAGGAGTGACTGATAATGTATTCCACTTTTACTTTTGAAAATGTTTGTACAAAACTGGGTTGGGCCCAGTGGTTTTACACTAGAATCTGTAGACATTTATTTGCCTAATAAAATAACTGCACAATCTGGCAGAATTCTGCATACTTGGCAGCCCTTCCTGCCCAGGAGCCTGGAACAGCATTGGCCCAGCAGGTGTGGCTTTCAAAACGTTCGGAGAGTTGAATTCGGGAAGTCTGCCCAGCACCCCACCTGTGTACAGTATGCCTTCCTGAAGGCCACGTTCGTGCCCAGCTTGTCATAGGTTCAAAGGGCCTCTATTCATTCACAATTGATAATGAAAACTAAAATAATCAAGGGATTGACACTATACACCAAAGTTATAATAAATTAAATTTCTCTTCAATAAAAGGTGCCATGCATTTTTAAAGATATTTTTGACATTTAGAATATAGATACTCTATAGTGTTTAACACTATTGTACACGTAAGAAACCTACTCTTCCCCTTGCTAGCATGGGCTTGGTATCCCCTCTTTCCTTAAAGGGTGAGATAGGGGGAAGAATAGAACTCTCAGCAGCCTGGACCCTAGGAAGGAGAGGAAGAGGAAAAATGTTTTCTCATATTTTTGGGTTTTTCCACAAGGTGCTCTTTAATCATAGGACCCAAACAGTCATGACCCAGCTAGCAAGATCCGACTTCCTGGGCCCTACAATCAGAATCACCTGCTCGTATAGGGCAACGGGAGGGGCGGTGTGATGGGGGTTATGCTAGCTGTTCCAATATCCTGATCCTCTGCGTGCTGGCCTGAAGCAATGATTTTCAGATTTAGAGCCTTTTTATCAACTGAAATCTTATACAGAACCCAATACATAAACCCAGGCAAAGCATAGCTCTTCCGGTTTTGGTAGGGCTGGGGGTGCTGGAGCCCTGCCCATCTGGCACAGCCCTCACCTCACCATGGACCGTATGTGTAGCTCAACTTTTCCTTTTAGTGGAACTCCTTAAATCCCTCCTTTCTGGGCCCAGGATTAGCCATAGGATTGGAGGGGGCTTGATGACGAAAGATCGTGGAATGAATGAGAAATATACTAGAGACTTCACTTATTTTGTCTTACTAAATAAACAAAGTCCCAGGACCACTCTCAATTTGGTAAGAGGTGAGAGGATTTTTTTTTAATGGGGACTGTGGATGCTTAGGATGCTGCAAACCACACAATGTAGGTTGTACGTGCTTTGTCTACTCAGAAGGCTCACCAGGAGTTACCTTGAACTTGCTGTCAGATCCTGAATTCTTCTCCAGCTTCTGGAGCCTTCCTTTCTCTACAGGTGGGCTGGCATATACTAACACTCGTCCTGCCAGGAATTCCGCCAAAGCCTAGGTCTGCTATGGGGCCAGGGGAGGAGGCAGAAGGAAATTCCAGGCAAGGGACCCAGATGAGCCAGGCATGGAATTACCTACTGGCCCAGTGTTGAGGCCCATGAAGGGCAACCAGGTTCTCAAAATCACCAGAAGTTTCCTCTTTAAAATGCAGGATGGACCTGGAGTCTGTCATACAGAGTGAATAAGTCAGAAAGAGAAAAACAAATACCGGATGCTAACACATACATGTGGAATCTAAAAAACAAACAAACAAAAAGGTCATGAAGAACCTAGGGGCAGGACAGGAATAAAGATGCAGATGTAGAGAATGGACTTGAGGACACGGGGAGGGGGGAAGGGGAAGCTGGGACGAAGTGAGAGAGTGGCATGGACATATATACACTACCAAATGTAAAACAGATAGCTAGTGGGAAGCAGGCACAGGGAGATCAGCTCAGTGTTTTGCAACCACCTAGATGGGTGGATATGGGGATATGTATATGTATAGCTGATTCACTTTGTTATACAGCAGAAACTAACACACCATTGTAAAGCAGTTATACTCCAATAAAGATGTTAAAATAAATAAAAATAAATAAACAAATAAAATGCAGATTTCTAGCCTTGTCCCCAGAAAAACCTGTTAAATCAAGCTCTCTGTTAAATCAAGGTAGGGTCCGGGAATTAGCATTTCTTAACAGGTGCCCTACTTGATTGTTATTGCCACTGGGCTGTCAGTAAGAGTCCTTCAAAGTTTTTGAACAGAGGCGTGAAGTGGATGAATTTGCATCTCAGCTAAGTTACTGCAGCAACTTTGTGTAGAATGTATTCGGGGAGAAGAGATGAAAGGAAGAGATACTAACTAGCTGCAGAGTAGCTGAGCAGGGGCTGAGGTGTGGAATGGATGGGAGAAGGCAGGTTAGAAAACCATTTGGGGGTCAGCTTGCAGGGTCGGGCCACTGAATGACATGGACAGTGAGGGTGAGAGAGGAATCAGGAATGACCCCCAGGGATCTGGCTGTAGTGACTGGGGTTTCCTTTGGGCACTGAGGGCCCTTTGGCATTTGACAGGTGCGTGTTATTCATGACAGTGCATCCAGTGAAAATGTTACAGGAGAAAATCAACTGAAGGTGATTTTGCTGTCCGATCAAAGTGGAAGAAGATGAACCCACTAAGAAAACCTAGAGGGTGTAAGTGTATGCTTTTAAAAATAGCACAGTTTAGAATAAATTTCAACCAAAATTGGTCTTTTTCTTTTTTAGTTTTGGCAATTCAAAGGACTCAGTTATCTGGAATGTTCGCTCCTAGAGAATATCTCATTTCCTGAATAAATTGAGAATATGGGGAGAGTGGGGTCTTATGTTTAAACCCAGTCTTACAAGAGGGCTAGTCTTGGGCAAGGGAACACTTTGTGGGGTGCCATGGTAGCTGCCAAGATCCAAGGACCAGATAAGCAAATCGTCGATCAAGCACTGGCAAGCAGTCTGGCAAGCGGGCCGGCTTGGCTAAAGTCATCACCGTCATGAAGATCTGAGAGCAAGTCTTAAAGTAAATATTAAGGTTTTCGTTTAAAACAACCTTATCCTAGAAGCACTGCATGGGAAGAAAAAATGAAATTGCATAATCATTTTAAACTATATATGTGCAAAGAGAACTTCAGTATAAAAAGGTGATTGTAAAACAACACAAGATAGCGAAGCCTAATGCCAAAAATAAAACCATTAACTCTGGGGGAAACCGTATGGCCCTGGGGGGCACTGGAGCAGAGCACTGGAGGAACAGCTGTGTTGACACTTGTCACATTTGGTTGCCTGAGACACTGAAAGGTCATTCACTGCAGTTCTGGGTTCCAGTAAGAGTGGACTGTGTGAGTGGCCAGGAGCAGCTTCCCGAAACCCCGCGTCCTTGAGCTGCCGGGAAGCAGATCAGTGTTCGCTGTGGCCAAGCCATAGGCAGCTGAGTGCTTGGGTCTTCACAGCTCGTTTCCTGCTTCCGCTTGGTCTTACATCTGAGTCATCTTGTATTTATGTCCTCCTATAGCATTTCCATAAGATGCTTGTGGCCAACACCATCCGTCAACCTAATGGGCTCAAATGGAACTCTTTGAAATCTCCTGCGACATGCCTTGCTCTAAGAAAGGAAGAATTGTTAACAGTTATTCTTAAACTAGGAATTTATGTCTTCCCATAAATTGACCTTGAGAGGTTATTTGTGGATTTCAATAGAGAACCGTCTTTCCTAGGTTCCTGCAGTCCTCGCCCCCCCCCGCAACATCCCCACCAACTGATGCCCTCTGCCTCCTCCTGCGAGCCCCAGGCCAGGATCTCTGAGGACAGAATCAGGGTTGTGTGTCTTGGCTTGTCCTTCTGCCATTTGCTCATTCAGTCACTGAGTATTTATTGCACCTCTGCTTTTTCCAGGAAGGGTGCTAAGCACTGGAGATGCAGTGAGCGGGCATCTGTGCTCTCCTGGAGTCACCACCTAAGCAAACAATTCCACAAGTTCTTCTTAAAAGGCCACTGTAAAGTGAACTCGGAGAAGCGCAGGCGCTGTGAGAGTCTCTGCAGGAGGCTTTGGTGGGCTCAGTTACCCCGCCCCTCATGTTAATGCAGGTCTCTTGGGGGCTGACTGTGTGGGGGGCAGATCTCTGGACACCCCCTAAATCACCACCATTTTACTCAGCCATTTGCTGTGAAATCTCGACCTCAGAGGACAGACCCTCCTTACCACTCTGGCCCTGGCCGGAGTCTCCTGTGCTCTGCTTCCCACCCAGCTCCTAGCTCCCTCCCTCTGACCCCAGCCCAGTTCCTGGGTCACTCTGACCTAAGGCTCAGGTCCCTGGGGGAAGCCAACTGTCAGAGGATACCTGGAGGGTGAGGGAGGAAGGGAGGTCAGAGCATCCTCATGGCAAAGCCTGGTCACCCTCTATACAAGTTTTAGTCTGTTTTACAATGTGTAGATCTCCTTAAACTTTTCTGATGATAAAACTAAAATACATATATTATAATTAAAGCTAACATTTCAAAAACAAATAAAGTAAAAGTTCAATGTAGTCCCATCTTCCATTACATCTACCACCATAAATGACTTAACAGTTTGGTGTTTATCCTTCCAGATATTTTTGTCCTTATGTAAACACATTTTATTTTTATGTTGTCCTACATGTTCATATTGTCCTATAATTGACTTTATTTCATCTGAAAACTCATCACGACACTTTTCAGGACAGTGCATGTAGATCCTCCTTATCCTTTCTGGGTGCCCAGTATTTCATCATAGGAATGTGCCATAACTGCTCTGTGAATCAATCCCCCATTAACGAACTGTAAGTTCTGCCATATTTTGTTGTAATAAATCTTATAGCAGTGAATAGTCTTATACATACATCCCTCTGTGTCAGTTTCTTCTACAAAGGTATTTGGGGTCTGACATCATGCATTTTTAATGGGTTTTCATATGCAATGAGGTGCTCTTAACCGCCCTTAACTTCATGGCTGGATGGGCTGACGTACACCATTCCATTTGCTTCTAGTATATTCCTCTCTGCGAACTGTGCACCTGTGCTTCCCACAATAGGCACAGGTGCTCAGCTGGAGTGTGTTTGTTCCTGAATCTCTTTATTCCAGTCGAATTTGTTACTGTAATTGTGTAATTTATTTAATTGGTATATAAACCAAAGAAGCACGAGAGGGAAAAGAAAATGTTGTTGAAAAGAAAAGATATTTAAGTTATATTTTCCAACTCCCAACTTGAACTAAAAAAAAACTTTTAATAACTAACCATTTACCCTAATCATATTAGATTCAGTGGCTTCAACTGACTCATGAACTCCATTGACCATAGGACCATGTTTGCTGAGTTATATCCGCTCTTAATTTGCCTTGCCAGTATTGTCTCTGAAAAAACATCCCATAGCTGTTTGGTTTGTTTGTAAATTGGGTTATCTTTTCTCCTTAGAAATACCTAAGAACCAGACATGTCTTATCTAGGGTATCCAATGTAATCTGCCGTGATGAAAGTGGGCTTTTAGCCCTTCTTTTCATGTCATTGTAAGCTCTAGTAATGCTGACAAAGACACTGCACTCAACCTCATAGAAGAGAACTTTTCTATGCGGAAATTCCAGATTTTCTATTTGGAAATCACAACTGTTGCTTTTGAAAGTGGGAGAATGTCTATATGCAAACATCCTGCCACTCCCTAACCTAATATAACATTAGAAATGGTTTTACAGCCCCTCCAAAACTGACAAACCCTCTATGTGACTATTGTAGGTACTTAATAAGTATGTGTTGGACATGTGGATACACCGGGAAACACATTTCTACAGGATTGGCTGTACAGGGATCTCTGATTAAGTCTGAATGAATTAAGTCATACTGAATTCATTCAACAAATATTTGTTAAGTATCCACTGTATACTTCCCAGTTTCTCATAGCTGCTGGGGCCACAACTAGCCACAGTCAGTAGAACTGCTCCAAGATGCTTGTCATCTAGCTAGAGACTTCAGGCCGCTGGGAAACGCAGAAATTCATTTAACTCAACAGAACAAGCACTCTGAAATGCTCTGACCGTATGTGTACCTGGCCAGTGGAGCAGGCTGGTGCAAGGCAAAAGAAGGATTTCATTTCTTCTCATGAAATCCATCAATTCTCTACATCTTCTCAAGGCCTTCCCGTATCATTAAAGTATCCATTTTACTTACACTGTATGACATTTGACAAAGCCCTGCAGAGACCGCCAGACATCTCACTGCTGTGTTTTCTCTTCTAGGACATCAACGAGTGTATCCTTGCAAACTATCCTGAGTGTTCCAACCCCAGGTTATTTTACATCATTCCGTATTTTTGTGGACAGCATCCCAGATGCAGGTAAAGACTGAAACAGGCTCATGACATGCTCACGTGGACCACGATGACAGGAAACCCACCAACTGGCACTGTGTGGGCGTCTTCTGCGTTCCCAGTCTCTCTAACTTCTGGAATTCAGTTAACATTCACTGTTAACCTTTCAAGATCGCATTTGAGATTCTGAATGTCCTATAGATAAAGAAATTAACAAATCAAGGTCTGGCAGAGGCCTTGGGGACCACCCGTAAAGCTGTGTAACTGAAATGCCAACCAACCTCCTCTTCACCTTTGACGTACACCTGTCACTACCCAGCCCGTGAGATAGTAAAGCCCAGGGGGTGCGCCCATCCTGCTCCTCAGTGGTGGCTGTGCTGCATCCACAGCTGTCCTTGCCAGTGTGGTGTGTCTCATTGGGTCTGAAACACTAGATGCTCACACCCAAACTTCCAGAGTGTCTCTCTCCTGAGGCACACTTAGTAGAAAGAGAAGAAAGCGCTTTCTAGTGATCCCTCCTCAGCCTTACTTGGTTGCAAGACCTTCTTTAGCGAGTGACTTATTCAGATAGTAAGGGCCCTCAGTGTGGTCTCCCCACCTCCTGCACCTGCGTCCCCGGGGTACTTGTTAGGGACCCACACCTGGTCACAGTCTCTGAGGCGAGGCCCGGGCATCTGTGACCACCTCCCAGGTGATTCAGGTCTAGCTACACTTGAAATTCGTTGTACTAGACAAATGTGTAGCCTCCAGAAGAAATGGTAGTAACGATGAGTATTATCTTTGCTTGGTGGCAAATAAACCCTGCTGCCAGAAGCGGCATTTTGCCCGAAAGGAGACATTGATTAGAAGGTCGCTGTGTTCCTTAAGACACTGGGGGCGGGGGGCGGGGGACACAGCTGTTTCCAAATTGCAGCTCACTTACTGTACTTTTTGCTTACACGGTGATTGCTGCTTAGTTATTATGTGTGCTGTGATTATTGACGTTTTGCTGAGTTAAGCGGTTTGTTTACGGTCAGAATTCTGGGGCTAGCAGTGTCAGTTTTCTGCTTCATGATAAACTCCTGCGTTCAGGAGGCCTCCCTCGCCCACCCTGTCGCCTGTAGTAAATGCCTCCTGTTTCACCGTCAGGGCTTCAGATCCTGGGAAGAGGTGGGGCCAGTTAACTCGCTTTCTGTCAAAATGAGGATATTTATTCCAAGAAACAAGATTCTAATTCCGTAAAGTACTTTTAAAATCATGTATTTCCCAGTCTTGGGGAGAGGACTTCTGATGCCTTATCTCGTGATGATTTTCTTTTTTTTTTTTTTTTTTTTTTTTTTTTGGGGTATGCGGGTCTCCCCCTGCTGCGGCCTCTCCCGTTGCAGGGCACAGACCCCGGACGCG